>NC_056476.1:10587284-10714569 GCF_008729295.1 Plectropomus leopardus | reverse complement strand
ATGCACAATATTGGATTACTTGCCGATATGCGATATGCCAACATATAACAACTCATTTGGCAAATAACGATACCGATATCAATATATTGTGTTACTTGTTTTGTTTTGCACTGCTAGACTCGTACTTTTTATATTTTATATTTTATATTTGTATCTTCTATTTTATCTGTTTTTTTTCTATATTTATGTTGCACCAACCCACCAGAACAAATTCCTCGTATTGTGTTAACTATACCTGGCAATAAATCCTTTTCTGATTCTGATTCTGATTCCGATTCTGATATGGACCCTGAGTCTGGAGTAAATGATTGAATTAAACTAGATAGATAGATATTTTTTTTTCTTAGCATTTTCTTCTGTACTTGGGGCTATAATATTTTTTTTTAAATGCCCCATAGTTTTTTAGATAGGCTGTTCTGGTAATGGTCATTGAGAAAGAAAAATAAATCACAATTACAAATCATTTACTGTTATTATGCTTGTAATATGTTAGTATACCAACATATATCAATTGTGACCATGGCATTTGTAGTATTACAAGTACTAATATTATTTTACTATTAAAGTACTTTGAAAATGTCTCAGAAATCCTGAAAAAATCATATTGACGCAATTTCTTTTACAAATATATAATTATTAAATATATGACATTCACAACAGTGGTTATTCGTCCTTTCTTTTATCTCACAAAAATTGTAATTTTAAGCAGGACGTTAAAGGGTTACAAATATAATGAGTAATGTAACTATTTCAATACCTCATCTCAAAGTAAGGTAACTTATTAGATTACTTTTTGAGTACCTTTTTAACATTTTTTAAACTGGGGAATAAAGCTGAAGAATATCCAGAAAAGGGTTATTCGAAAAGAAGGCATTCCAGCCAAAAGATGCACATGCATGCATGAATGTTAAATTCTACATATAAACTGTTTACCAAGAGGAGTATATGCAGATGTAACCTCTTTGAAATCACCAACTTTTTGATTAGTGACTTTAATTTAATTACACATCTTTTAGTAACTATAACAGATTAGGATTACAGTTACAGTCAGTTACTCATTCACACTGAACTTTTAATAGATATCTTTAAACCTACTTGAATCTGAGTTTTCTTAATTCATTCATTCGTTTTAGACAAAAACAAACATTTCAGTGGTCTTAAGGCTGCTGCCATGAAGTCAACATTGGGGGATCTTATACTCACCAAGAAAAAAAAATCTAAATTAGAAAAACCATTTCCTATTAGCCTTTATTCTATAGTCATTATAGTATAGTATATACTATAGTCATTACTCATTAGAAGCATGTACCGCTTTACAGAGTAGCATATGTATAGATATGCAATAAATGAAAGCTCAATATAAATGATTGACATTTGCACTCTAGAGTTTTCCATTTTTATGTATTTGAGATTAATGAAATAGAGACAGTAATTTGTTTTACAGTGTTTTCTTTAGGTTGTTTATGATTTTGATTGGGAATTTTCATATTATGCTACTTTAAACATATGGAAATATAACACTTTCTATTCCATCACATTGAAATTAACGGCTTTAGTTGCTAATTACACCACAAACTAAGTTAGAGGCTATCCAAAACCTATGATAATCTTATTAAAGACAATGCATTGCTAAAGGCAAGGCTGGATTACCCTGCAGCTGCAGATCCTTTGTGGTGCCGAAGGTTTGAAGGCTTGATTAGTATTCATAAATTAATATCCAACACTAAAGCACAACAAAAACTCAAAGGGTAGGGCTTAAAAGTTGCTCCTGTATTTTTTATCTAATGCCTTATATTACAAAGGGTCCATGTTTCAAAAGAGATTAATACAGAGATATATAACAAATCAGCGCTTTTAAGAAAATTCAGATTTTTGTTTGGCTTTTGGTATTTATAATGACAACCTGAGGGTCAGATCAGAAAAAAATTAACTCTGAATCGCAACACAAACCTCTACATCACAATAAGAACTATGCAGTTAAAATCAGTCCTAGTTTAAGCTACAAAAATGCATTTTTTATATAAAAACCCAATGCATTTATCTGCCTGCTGTAAGGTGATTTATGTTGCATCTTGAATTTTTTAATGTATCTCACAAAACATGCAACCATGTAGAAAAAATTACCATCTAAAATTTATTTATCTCAATTTTTTTTTAAGTTATAATAAAACTGTGTAGACTTTTAGTGGGGAGAAAAAACACATTACAATACAAGATATATTACTGTATTTGACAATAATATGCTTTTTTGTACAAGCCATATTCACCATTGATTCTTCCCTATACAATCCACCGTTTCTCTTTCTATAAAACAAGCATGGAAGACTATACAAATAACTTCAATAAGATCACAAAGAACTTCTCAAGGAAATTTTTTTTTCTCAGAGTACAAAAATGCTCATTGTACAGAAATACGGACAGTATATAAAAAAGTCAAAACAGCCTGAATTGCAAGAGAATAAAGGGAAAATAAACAACAACGATAAAAGCAAACATACCTCCCCTAGTTAAATTCCTTTTACTTTTACAATATATTTATTGAATTCTCTTATTTTCCACAAAAACACTAAGATAAACATAGAAAAACTAGTCACAAAAGCAAAATAAAACAAACAAAAAAACATCCCAGATTGACAAACATTAGGAGGTTACAGAAAGATTTAGTATTTTTAATGCAAATAATGAGCAACTAAAAGCAGTTTGTGTAGTTTGTTGGATTTCTAGAGAAAGCAAGAGTAGTAAGTAAAAGTAATAAAAGCTTATTTTCAGTTATTGGGAAATCAATTAATTATTTTCGTTTAATGGAGCATCCTTATTCATTTGTGAAGAAATGGCGAAGAAAAAAAATTAAGCAACATAAACAAACTGACACAAAGCTTCAAACTGACTCCTCACAAGACAGCTCAAATGTCCGACAACCATGAGATCAACACACTCCTGTTGGTTCACGCTGCCTCTCTTCTTGCTGCCGCTGGTGGTCAGCACTGAGTCCTGCTGCTGCTTCTTTAATACAGCCGAGCAACTTGTCAGAGATATTTATGTGATTCCCAGGGGCGATTACTGTCGACTCCAACATGTTTTGACTAATCACATCTACGACTGGACGACAGAGACATGTTTCTACTGCTGGGTGTTGTTCAGATGAGACTGGTTCCACCAAAGCTGACTGTTTTTTTTTTATTCCCACCACCAGTGCCCCTGAGGTTTAGCTGCAATTTCTCAGGCATTTGTTATTGCAGATGTTTATTGTGGTAATAGGGCAGAGTGAGATGACTGGCTGTGTGTAATCTTGGAAAGCTACCAGGCCTGATTCCCACATGTTTCTTAAATGAAGCTCAATCAGTAAGATCAGCCCAATCAGCAGGCCCGGGGGTGTGAAAGCAGCAGTTGGTTGTGGCTGATGGCAAATGAGGTTGGTAAGAGATGAGGGTATATTTTCACTTTGAGTGGTTTGGGTTGATGATGTGATGTGTGTTCAGTCAGGCTGTAATTGCCCGTGTGCTTATCCACAGTTTCAGCTTCCATGATTTCCCAGTTGGATGTGGATCTCCAAAGGCCCGAGCTCAACCTCTCCTCGAAAAACCTGTCATAACTTATAATTTATCTCAGGTAGTTTTTTTTAGTTTTTTAAGGAGGGCCAGGTGTTCGCAATTTCAGATACACAGATACTTCAGCCACACTTTAAAAACTGTTTCAGTATTTAGAAATGGCTCCTGATTTTTTTCTTATCATTTTAAAGACAAAAGTATTCGACTGTGATGTACAGACAACAATTTTGAGTCCCACTTTCTGATAATTTGCCCTTACGGGGCTTTAATAATGATTATACGTGTACTAAGGCATTATTGAGCAGTGCTTATTGTTTCAAATTGGTAATAATGCTATAAATGTTGGTAATCTATTAACAAAAGTTTGCTGGTTTAACATTTTCACATGACCGATACAAGTAAAAAAGTAAAAGTAAAACATGTTAACAGTGTTTTAAAAAAGGGATTTTACTCCAGATTTTTGTTCGAGGGTCTTACTAATTAATTAAAGAGCTTAAATATTAAGGTTAGGTGTTGGTTGAAGGTTAATTAAAGGAATTATTCAAAACATGGCAACCCAAAGTTGGTCTTATCAATGACTTGTTGATCTGTAAAGCATTAGTAAATTATGTTTAAAGCACTAATAAAGCTGCCCAGTTGCAAGAGGAACATGTTGGCATTGTATATTTCTTCAAATTATTACATTTTCATATTTCATATGTACCATTTCAATGTTTCTAAGGTGACATAATACATGTGCTGACTTTGTCACTGGGAGGAAGAGGGGATGATGGATGGTGTGACACCTAACCGAGACGTTTGCCAAACTGCAGACGACTGTTTAAGACCAGCAAACAACAAAACTGGTTGCTTTAAGTAAAATATTGCTGTGTATCTGTATATCCAGTGGCTTATTAAGTGCCAAATGCTGTTTTTCCAGCGGTTTTTAAGTTCCCAAACATGGGTGTTTTAGGGATCTGTCACTGTTTTTCCCGCTGCTTTTTAGCCCTCAAATATGGGTGTTTTTGAGTGACCAGACCCTATTTTTTCCAGCAGCTTTTAAGCCTCCAAAAAAGGGTGACTCATCATTGTATTTCCAGCAAATTTGCAGCCCCTAACATCAGTGCTTTTGGCTGTTTTTCCATCAGCTTTTTGGCTGCCAAATGAGGGAGTTTAAATGAATCTGTTGCTGTTTTACCAGCAGCTCTTAGCCCTCAAACATCGCTGTTTTTATAACCGCTGGCTGTTTTTCCAACAGCTTTTAAGTCCCCAAACAAGGGTATTTTTTAGGAACTGGTTGCTGTTTCTGCAGTGGCTTTCAGCCCTCAAACATGCCAACATTTTTTGTGGTGACAGTTAAAAAAAAGCCATTTGTTTCAACTTACAAACCCTTTATAAACAGTGACTCATTAGAAAGTGTTACCTAATAAGCAAAGTCAGAAATTTGCTGACACCAGCTTCCTCAAAAAACAGTACAGATTTCAAGACAGAGATTTTTTCAAACAGACGTTTAAGAAAAGATCCTCTTTTTGATGAGTGGGAGATCTGACTAAGATCTAAAGGTTCTCTATTTGAATTCCTCTTTTCATGGTATTTTCCATTATCCTTTCACTTGCATGTGACGTGTGTATGCCGCTCTCTGCCTTACACCCTCTATTCCTGCCACTAAAATCTGAGGATTCACTGTATTGTTGGGTTTGTTTGCCAGACAAAACAAATAATTTTAAGATGCAAAATTAGACAATATTAGTAGAAATAAAGCATTGAGCCTTTTCATGGACAGTTTTAGTTAACGCTGGATTGCCATCTAAATAAGACCCAGTCTTACAGTGGGTCAGCTGGTTTGTGCTGAGAATATGTACTACTAAAACTCAACATTAACTGATATGGTAAAGACCTCAAGGTGGTTCTTGAAGAGGATCCATCTGTTAAAAGTGTGTTAGATTACATGTTGCATATTCCTAAATTAATTTGTTTAATCAAAAGCATAGATATCAAATCTGGGACCAGGTAGTTGGCAAGCTCTCAGGGACTCAGCAGCCAACTTTTGCAGTCGCCAAAAGAAAATGCTGGCATTACACTTTCAGCAAACGACATATTCATTACATTTGTACATTTCATACAAATCACATCAGAACATAAGTACTGAACTGAGTGAAAATGGATTGTACTCTGCTGCCCCCTCTCTCTGTCTCTACACGTAGGCACAAACACACTTGCACATCCATATACACACACACACACACACACACACACACAAAGTGAACTATATAATATTATGACAGACTCGCACTAACGGATAAAATACACACCTACACTGTAAAGACCACATTTGAAAAAAGCTCTTGGGCTTTATTTTGTTTCATCCTTTTAACATAATTGTATGAAGATGTGATGCCGCCTAAAGAGGCTGTGCGTGCTATATATATATATATATATATATATATATATATATATATATATATATATATATATTATATGTTACAATAACAAAATCAATTGAAAATGTCATCACAATTAATGTTACGAAACTGGTGTAGTTTAGATCACATGTATATGAGCTGAGTTTCTCATCGGGGGGGCTGGTGGATGGCGTGAGAACTAAAGGGAAATATGACGGGAGAGAGAGACTGGGGCTATTTGCTCTAACAAAAGCGGAAACGGTGACTAATACTACTCATGCAATTTCCCAGAGCTCAGGGTGAAGTCCTCAGATTATTAGTTTTTCGTTCAACCAACAGTTTAAAACCTAAAGATGTATTGTTAACTGTGATGTACGATGGAGAAAAGCAGTTATTACATTTGAAAGGCTGGGACCGAGAATTTGGTATTACTCAATAATCGAAATTCTGGTTCTACTGCCTCTTGCCTTTCTTGCCTCACCTCTCCTCTCCATCACATCCAATAAACTCTTTTTTTGTCCTTTCTTTTCTTGTCCTCCCACCACCTCATCTCCTCAGAGCTTCCCACAGCCGCCGCATGTGCATCACCATGACTTCCCCAAAGCCTGAATTTACAATCACGAGTTAACTACTTTTGTCGAATAACAAAAACTCCTGTTTGGCTCGGCCTTGTGTCTGGACTGTTTTGCACCTTGACGGCAGAAGACATTATTTTTTTCCCCCTCTGTCCTTTCCCTTCCTGAGATTATCCCAGCACGACTGGAGCTGAGCGGGTGAGGGCAACCAGCATGTGTGAGCCGGTCTCAGTCTTGAATAATTCAGCCCTGCTTATTTACATGTTCTTTACTTACACTGAAGCAGCATCCGCCTGTCACACTGCTGTTAAACACACTCATGATTACGGCTTCTGCCTCGCCCCTGGCATTACCCGGTTGTATTAAATACTGGGAGATTTTTGGTAGGAGTGTGTGTGAGCGCGTCTTGCTGTGTTTGCAAGACAGAGAGAAAGCGACTAAGAATATTAATACTGTGTGTTTGCGAGTGTTAACTTGTGTGTGTTTATGACGAGACGTCGGCGTGTGTGTTTTGCTCTCACCATGCGCAGTATCATTATGAGCGGCGTTACTTAAAGAAGATGGATGTCACAGAGTGTGTTGCCCTCTGGCTCGGGTATAGAGATATGACAGTCTGTTTATCATCAGAACCAGTTTATTGTTGCTTTTGCATAATGATCCTGTTTAGATGGATATTTTCACACTGTTTCCAGAGGCTTTGAGCTGTGTATTATGTCCTGCCGCAGTGTCTCGCAAGCACACATCGTGTCTCTTTGTTTCTTTATGCTTGTAATGTATTTCAGGGCACATTTTTATCAATGAGGCTTGTCTTATGATAACGAAATAAGAGTCACATATGTTTATGGGAAGAAACAAAGACTAAACAAGTGGACACACACAAATATTTACATATGTATGAGGCCCGTGAAATGCCCCCAATTAAAATGTTCTGAGTATTAATAAATAAACAGGTGGTCAGTGGATTATAGCCGACTCTCATGTTGACACAAGCTAAACAGGGCTCATCCACGGTGCCTATATCTTGATTTTTAGGAATCTGCCTTCTAAACACACACACACACACACACACACACACACACACACACACACACACACACACACCATACTCAAACATACCCCGTCTGTTTGTGCTTTATTTTTCATTCAGCCAGCGGCCGGGACCGAATTCCACTGAGGGAAAAAGTACAAAAACAAAAGGCAAAAGGGTATTTAAACTGAAACACACACACACAAAACATTTTCCCAACTTAATCTTTTTTTTTTTTTTTTGTAAACGCTGCAGCAAATTTGTTTGTTCTTTTTAAATAAACAGGCAAAAATTAAGTCTAAAGAACCCGTTTTCACCACGGAGCCCTGTAATGAAATATTCCCTGGACCTTCAGAGTGTTTCAGACACAAATATTTTCTTTGGATGTGCCTTAGGGGGATGTGCACACTGTAGAAAGAAAACAAAACTGGGCGCCATCTATTTCCTACATTCCAGAGTCTGTTAGTGTTTGAGAGTGTGTGTGTTTGAGGAAGAGGGTACACCGAGGAAGTCTGGTTATATGTGTGTGTGTATAAAGATGACGCCAACATTAAAGTGCCAAAAACTGTAGTTCTTTGAACGGCCACTTGAGGCTGGCTCCAAAAACCAGTCAATCCTCACAGACCCATGTGTTAATTTTTATAGAGGTTTAGACTGAATGTATTTTGCAGTGTATGCTCCAACTGCAAAATACAATCTCTTGTTCCATATTGCACTCAAGTCCAAAACACTGCAGACAAGCCAGCCACAGCCAACTGCACCACCTTAAAGTTAGTTTTAAGTTTGATATTTGACAGCCAATCACTCTGGATCCAGCACTGTCTTCTTAGTTTCACTTTCACCCGATGTTAGCCGTAGAAGGATGGTAAGCTCACCTTCCAACCCGACTGTTTACTACCGGAGTCGGACCCTAATTTGTACAATGAATGGAACCATGTGTGCGTGACCTTAACGGTTTGCCGGCGTTCAGTACAAGCCTTTAGGCAACACAAGCACTTTGGTTATGTTCAGCAATAGATCATTGTTTTGGTCGGATGTAGATAAAATGTGAACTTTATCAACTGACTATTTCAGTATTTAAACCTCATCATGATTTTTCTCGAACCTTTTTCAAGCACTTATAAGTGCTTTAACATATCCATTGAAAGCAAAAAACAAAAAAACAAAAAATAGTTATCATGTGGATATTGTGTTGCAAGTGTATGTTGCGGGAAACTAAATGAAATATAATTATTTCTGCAAACACAGTTAGTATCTTGTCACAGCTGATAGAATGATTTGTTAGGTTTAGGAAACTGAATTATAACCAGGCCTTATAACCAGCAAATAAAATAGACGACAATATACTTTGAATGCCTTCAGTAGCCAACAGCAAGACAGGAAACAGACTTTACTTTAACTTTTCATATAAACAGAGACCTTTCTCAAATCACCGAAAGCATCAGCTTCCAATTGCCTGTCTGAAACCTCGCCCCCTTGCACCTCTCCGACTTTGGATGGAGGTGAATGTGTCTAGCAAATTTTTGTAACTTTTGGACACAAACAGTCTGACAAGCATGGCCGCTTCATATCACAACTGTTCGGGTGAGTGGAGGAAAGACAGTAGCTCTTTTCAGCCTTTAGACAACTTCTTCCATCACTTTTGTGGTGTACAACTGAGTGCAACACTGTGAATGCTTGTGTGGCGTTATCTTAATTTATACAGATCATCTCATCGTGCCCTTCTTTATTCAAGCAGTCACCCCAACCTCAAGCGTGACCAATCAGAACATGTACTGTAGCTTTTTGGGGGATGCTGCAACCAATGCCATGATCCTGACAAAAACACATGGTTAGGTTTAAGCAACAAAAGCATGTGGTTAGGTTAAGAAAAAACTTTATGGTAAGGTTCTATATTAATACAGGAAGCGAATACTGGGCTCCTGGTTGAAAGTCCGGGGTTTATTGGACCCTTGTGTTCCTGATATTATGTTGGTACAAGAAGTGTTTCAACCTGACGTTGGCGTATCATACAGCCTCGACAGGTGCTGCCCGTCAGCATACCACCAGGTGCCATCTGGCCGACCGGCCAACTGTTGGTTTATCATAACAAGGCGAAAGGTTTTCTCTGGCCGCGTTACAACTGGATGCTGCTCGGTGGCACATCATACTGCTGAGTAACCTGGCTTTTGGCATCGTTATCATAGACCAAAATCACTGACAAAGCAGTGGTATTTGATGACTTTGGAATGAGAACGAGCTGGATAAATGTGTGTAAAAGTAATCCCTTTGAGGAAAAACCTCAGGCTTCAGAACTTTCTGAATACTTTTCTAACAGTTTTTTTTCTATTTTTGAGACAAGCTTTCTTTGTATGGTCATCCACTCCAGTACATGTATCTACATGCCTACGGCAGGGAAACATGTAATCTTGGTTGCTTGTGTTGTTAATTTCTCTGCAGTTTCAGACCATATTCCTGCTAGAGCAACAGCAACCAGTTTTGAAGATTTTGTCTGTGAATTTTTTATTGTAGAAAGTGCCGTTATACTGTAATGGCAGGACAGAGACACCTAGATACGGAGGACCTGGAAATGCTGACAATTAGAGCAGAGTGGGGGGCTTAAAGAGACAAGTGCTTAAAAGGAGTGTCTCAACAGAGGGTGAATACACAGACAGTATGAGGAAAATTAAGTGTCTTTTGAACATTAAAGCATTTACACTTCTATTAGATACACAAAATGCAAATATAAATCTGAAAACAAGCATCATAGGTCCCCTTTAAACTGTCATCTGTCTGACTCTGCATTCCTTTGTGTATGTTTGTGCACATTTTTGAGCACTCGTGCATGCGTGTTTTCTCTGCAGGGTTGTTATTTTCCAGTGACAAGTTGACCCTTGAACATTTTGCCAGAGGACATATGTTTTCAGTGGGTGTGTCACGTTTAACACTTAATTTTCTCTCACAGACATGAGGGATTAAAGTCCATAGGCTTGTGTGTCTATAGGGAATTGGATTATCTCATGTTTCAAGGCAGTTGTTAATGATTAAGGGTGTGTTTAAAATGCTGTGCAGAACAGCTGTCTACTGTTTACTGGCCACTGAGTATGTATTGATTTGTGGAGATCACTTGGGCTTAAGAGCTGATGGCTCACTAACAAGACTGAATTCAAATATTTCATAAAAACGTAGGTATGTATCAAGTAAACACGATCACCAAAGCTACAAATTCTTCATTAATCATGTTACTGCAATGCAGATAGAAGATCTATGTAGCAAAATAAGTTTGATTTCAAAGTTTTAATCTTTATGCAAGTTCAATTTTGTAAAAATGGGTGTCGAAGTTTCAAAATAAACTCAATTTATAAACACTCCTAGTTGTGGATGGAAGATTTACTGAAGCACTGTACTTCAGTACAATTTTAAGGTACTCAACTTTAATAGACTATTTAAATTTTGTGCTAATTTATGCTTCTGATCAACCAAATTTCAGAGGGAAATGTTTTTTTACTCTGCATTTATCTGACAGCTGAAGTTACTAATGTCTTTACATAATGAGATTTTTACAAACAAAAATAATATATATGTATATATATATATATATATATATATTTTTTTTTTTTTTTTTTTTTTTTAATGATATTGTGCTATAGATTAAACAAGTAGTTTCCAACCTTTTTCCTTAAGGAACCCTTTTTCTACCATTTAGTAAGCTGGTGATCCCGGACTAAGTGACATATTTTTATGGATAGTTCATATTATATTCAGTGCAGAACAAGTGATAAACTGTAAAATTAACCTGAATAGTGAACACAATAACTCCAGGAAGCTTGTGTAAAATGAGCGATTTGGATGAGTTTCGAGCAGATAATTTTTTGTGAAAATTACATTAGAGATGAGATTTCCCGATATTTTTAGTACTTTTTTTTTTTTTAAATAATTCTAAATAGTTTTTGTTTTTTCTGTAACAATCATATGTACTCCAGAGGCTTCATTTTTTACAAATTCAATGTTTCTTCTACCTGACACTTGGCCTCTGTTCTGTTAGCTTTTTGGTGGTTTTAACTGTTTCCTTTTGTTATGCAGGAACTCTGTGAATATAACTTGTATTTAGGCCTTCACTGTGCTCTTATCTTGTGAGATTTTATCTTTTAAATTTAAAATTCAAATAATTATCTCAACTTTAAAAAAACAACAACGATTTCTTCATGAAATGAATTAAATGTGATACAGACCTTGTGTTTATTTATAAAAAAGTTTTCTTTAATCTCTTAAAATAAAGAAGGCCTTGCGACCCCCTGTGAAGATTTGGCAACCTCTGAGTAGGTCTCGACCCCCAGGTTGGAAACCAGTGGATTAAATTATCTATAAGTATAAAGTAGCTAAAATGTGCTCCACTTCCACCAGCTGCAACATTAAAATGCTCCTTACACGTTAAATCATCAATAACAATAGTAATATAACTCTCTGATGTAAGTACTATATTAAGTAAAAGATATGAGTACTTCTTCCTCTACCGCACCAGACAGAGGCTTAATGTAAATGTAGATGAACGCAGCACAGACATGATAGATCCAGCTATGGTGAAGGAAATGCCTTGTGATCTGTGAAGAATAATATTGCACTCAATATCAATTTTCTCTGTCAACATTTGCCTTGGGAAATTTAGCTGGTACAATGGAAGAAGACTCAAATAACCAAAGCTCTTTGTTTGAGTGGAGTGCAATCTGATCTAGCTGCTGCTCCAGTTCTTGGAAGACAACAGGACGGCTAATGGAAGCCGCGTAACCTCACACTGTCTCACTCTCTTTCCTCATTGCTCCCCCCTTTCTCTTTCTCCCTCGCACTTTCTCTCTCCTCTCTCCACGTCCTTCCTTTCATTGTAAGCCACACAAGGTTCTCACAGAGTGAAATCCACACGATCCTCTGTCACACCGCTCATCTCCTTTCAAATAAATGGACAATAATTACTTGAGCTGTTGGTGGTTTTCACCTCAGACTCTATTTCAGCGGAGCCTCAACTGCCCTCTGCCCTCTGACTCAACTTCCACTTCATGTCACTTGCACATTATTGGCATGACGGATTGGCAAACACATCATTGTTCCAAAGATAGCTGCAGAGTCTGGCTTCAGTATAGTCTCTCATACTGAAACCAAAGCTCTGTTTCCATCGTGCAGTGGACCTGCCAAGGTATCTTCTGTGGACGTGAAACAAATATCAGCCTCTCAGTGTGGTTCCAGTTGATTGGGGTCAGCTGTAATTACTGCCAAGAAGCACCACCCTAAAGGGAACATATAATGCTCATTTTCAGGTTTGTACTTGTGTTTTGGGGGTTCTGCTTTAACTTCTGATTTGATTTTGATTTAATTTGATTTAACATGTAAAAAAGAAATTAGAGGAATGCTTATATAAACAAGCAGACAGCCAAAAAAAACCCCTGATATTTACAGAAAATGAAAAACACAAAGCAAAAGAAATTGTCAAAGACATGATGCCTTGGTTTACATATTCGAAAAAAGAGTGAGAAATACAAACTTATTTAATCCCACCCATTCTCCATAAGTCACTGAATTTTAATTAATTAACCAACTTTCTTATTAATTTAAACCCATACTCTAATTAACTTTACATATACGTATGCACCCACATCTTCAAAACCAAATATCTACAATATTTCATTATTATTTACATAAAAATGTTTATTTTCATGTTTTATGCTTCCACAAACCAGTCAAGTGGCAGTTACAGTTTACATTGATGCATGTCTGTCCAGACTCATATGTAGCCATGACAGCAAATAATGCTTCAAATATGAACATTGCTGCAATGAAGCTACATATTCTACAAGCTTCACAAACATCTACAACACAGCAGCACAGAAGCTATTTAACCCTTTAAAACCTGAGCAAATTGGCTTGGTTTCTTTCAAAAGCATGAGGGGAAGAAGGCAAGGCGCACGTTAGCAAAAAAAACTGCGATAAATAAAATAAAAAATAAACAAAAAATAGCAGGACATTTTCAAAAATTAACAAGAAAATTACCTGAAATTAGGAAACAAAAAAGAAAAGTACAAAACAAAAACAAACGTGAAAATGAGCATAAAAGGTTTTATTTAGTAGAATATTTCTAATATGGACAATTCAGTATCTGACCAAATGTGTACCCCTCTGTACTGGTCAGAGGAGTGTTTTTGCCAAACATTATGATCCGTGAAGTCGACCTTTTGGATATAAATTGTCATGGTATCATCATTGTATCCTATTTTGTCATAATAAGCAGATGTATTCATGAGTTATAGCCAATAATATGTTTTTTGAGGTCCAAGTGACCTTTGAGCACTAAATTCTAATCATTTTATTGTTGAGTTCAAGTGGACGTTTGTGCCAAATTTTAGGAAATTTCCTCTTGGTATTCTTGAGATATAACGTTCATGAGAATAAGATGGACACAAGTTCACAATGACCTCTGAACACAAATTATAATAAGTTCATTCTTGGGTCTAAGTGGATGTTTACGCCAAATTTTAAGAATTTCCCTCAAAGCGTTTTTGAAATTTAGCGTCTTAAGTGTTTTGAATGACAGTCACGCTGCTTCTTTTACATTTTACTTTTTAGATTTTGTGTACCACTGTGCTTTACAATTTATAACCAACTCTGCTTCCTGCAATCATGAATGTACGCTCTATGATTCGGTAGATTGGTCATCACAGAGTTTATGTCGGCAACTTCATTTGTATATTCTTGTATATAAAGCCATGTTGGCTAAACTTCCCTCATGTATATGTAATCTCCTGACGCAGACCTCCAGCTGTTTTCAGCTTCGTTTCACCAGGTGGCTTTCTCACCAGGTTCCAAGAGTTTGCACTGAGCTGGGAAAAAGGCCTTTTTCTATTTCGCTCCCGAGAGTCTGTAGAGCATACTGCATCTCAATCATCTACAGTCCCCTTGGAAAAAATGTTTAAAATCTGTAACTAAGAAATAAAACTGCTTTATTTGAGTCTCTTCCTTACGTGTTTAATTTGTATTTTCTGTCTCATATGTTTTATTTCTGTTTAAACTGTAACTGTCATGCTGTCGTGTCCAGGTCTCCCTTTCCATTTCAAGGAATTTCCTGGTCATCCCAGGATGACCATCTCTCATCTCAGGATGTTATCAGCTCATTAAATGGCTGTTATCTGTGGTTATAAGCCTCATAGTTATCGATCAGTAGGGGCCTGCTACATTCACTTGGCGGTCAGAAGGCTGTTATCGGCCCGTTTAATGACCATTACCAGATTTTTTTAGGTTTCGCTTTCAGTTTTGTAAGGTTTAGCCACAAAAACATGGTTGAGTGTAAATACTGGTTTAAAGTGGGACTTGAACCCTTTTTTTTCCTGGGAGAAAGTGCTGTTGTAAAAAGTCCTTTCTGTCTGAAGTTGAGGTTAATTTTGTTGCCCAACTATTGCCTTCTCGACCTAAACTTACAACACATTTTGAATCCGAACTCACTCCTCAACCTGTGACGTTTAAGGTATCCTTGTGTCTCCGCTGTTTACGCTCCGGGTGGCCGTTACACTGCTGTCAACAAATGCACGTGGTGAGATGACGCCATGGTGGGACAGTTAGGTTAACGCAGAAAAGGCACATGGTAAGGAAAAACACAAACACACACACACACATCCACACGGGAAGCGAACCTCCTCACCCTCCCACCCTTTGATGACCCTTTTGATGTTACCGACAGCATTATTACTTGATGCTGTCCGAGAGCTTCAGGCACACGTGACCAGTTGCATCCAGTTTCATCCAACCATGTTGTCAAGTGATGCTGTCTGTGCACGTTGTACTTGGACATGTCTGATAGCGCATGATAATAACACCACCAGTTCTGTCCAACCGCGTTATCATCTGACGCATCCGTGCACGTTGCACGTGAATGCGGAAGGTGGCTTTTGGCGTCACACTCGTACACCAAAAGCACTGACAGAGCGGCACTTTTGACGAGTTCGGAATGACAACAGGTTGAACCTTACTGTTTCACACTGGATGTGGAAGCACAGCGAAGCACGACGATTTTCCGTGGAGCACTGCCTGCTTCCTTTAAGTGCCCACGTTACCAGTTTGGCCGTTCACACAGGACGTGTTATGGCCCTGAGCTCTGCAGTTGACTATCTGCAGCGATAGTTTTGAGGTCTGGTCTGGTTTGCTGAATGCACCGATTATCTCATCGTAATTATATAAATGATGTATTAGATATGATATAAATGATCTGATTAAGATCATTTGTCAGCTGTATCTGAACAGAGAGCAAAAGAAAGAGACGAGGGGACACACACAAGAAGACAGAGCTCTACATGTGATTAGAAAAGGCCAGAGAAGCAGAAGCACTTCCTGACTGCTGTGAGAAATGTGCCTCTGGTGTGAATGGCCAAACATCTGCCGAGGGGAAACTTTGCAGTGACATACTGGGGTGCTGTTCCAGTTTGAACATGGCGTAATAGTAGATGTGGCCGACCCTACTAACCCATAACTATGATGGTTATCACTGACAGTGGCAATCTAAAGGCCTGGTTAGATAAAGGTTAATGAAATTTAAAAAATAAAACAACTTTGGCAACTGGAGCTACATTGATGGAGGAATAAACTGAAATGATGAGTAAACATGGACATTTGACAGAGAAATACTTCAGCATTTTGCAATATTACTTGGTCTCTAGCCAAGAGTGTGATGAGAGGATTGATACCACTCTCATGTCTGTGCATTAAACATGAATCTGCAGTCAGGAGACTATAAAGACTTTAAACTGGGGGAAACAGCTGGCCGAGCTCTGTCCAAATGCAACAAAATCCACCTACCAGCAGCTCTACAGCTAACTAATTAACACATTATAACTTGTTTGTTTAATCCGTTCAAAAACCACAGTGTACAACTACATGTTGTGGTTTCATGAGGACGTAGATAAGCTCACTATCTAGTGGCTGGAGCTTCATATTTAATCGACAGACATTAGAGCACTATTGATTTTTTGAAAATGTCAAAATATTCCCTAAAGTCTCAGATGTTTGAGCTTCCCATCAGCACAAGAGCACAGCAAATATGATTTTAAAAGAATATATGCCTTTTCGATTGAATTATCAAGAGGTAATTTTGACTAAATGTTCCCTGCAGTGTTTACCTATAAGCAGTTCTCAAACATCTGCATACTGATTTCCATAAATTTCAAGATTTTAAATGAAAAGAGATGTGATACAGTGTGAAATGAAGTAAACATACATTCATGAGGACAGGAGTGGTGGTGAAATAACATATACACCTGTGAAACTAAACTTATGGCCTGATGGCCAAATCTGGCCCCTGATAGGTGGCCCCCCAACATTTTTTTTAATTCACAATAAAAATAAAGTGATTCACACTGGTAATTGTTTTTGTACTTTAAGGATAAGGTAAGGTGCCAGAGTGCATATAACAGCATTAAAATAGCTTGTTTATTTTAAAAAACGCTGGTAGATGATCCCTCACACCCCGATAGAAGTCCCACCTAAGCCCCTAAAAATCCTAAAGTCCTAGAAAAATCCCCAAATCCTAGACACATCCTAAAATTCTGGAAACATCTTAAAATCTGAGAAATGCCCTAAAATCCTAGAAATGCTCTACAACCCCAGAAACATCCTAAAATCCTAGAAACATGTGCAGGGCTGCTGCGACTGGCCCCTGGCCTCCTGTCATTTTGTAAAAGTGGGCAGGCAAAGCAAGCTGTGCATCGCTGGTTTACAGATTTTTTGGGTAAATGGGCCAAAACACATGCAGTTTGTCCCTTTAAGAGAATGACGATGGCTTTAGTCAGCTCTTTTGTTCTTGAAAGTTGGCTGAGGTGATGTCATCTGGATCACACAGGAAACGTTGCAGCAGATGGACAGCAAAGCATACAGTACATTTCCCCTTGTGACAATTGATTTGTTTCTTTTTCTGCATTTTATCAGATGGACGCAGGAGTGTAAAACCCATGATGAGATATCGAAAGATGGAAGCCAGAGCGCTCAGCTCCTCCCCCTATCCTCCCTCTCCCTCCGCCTCCTCTGCCTCCTAAGTATAAGCAGATTAAAGTTAATGATCTAAAGTGAATTAGATATTTAATCATCTTATCATCTTAGCGTAGTCAGGTCATAACTCTGCACTGATCTGAAATCCCGTCTGTTTGACAGCACTCAGCAGAGGCACAATAAGCCAAACTCCGAGGTCGGCCTATAGCCTCCAGTAGGTTCCACTAAATCAATTTGGAGAATGAGAAATTAAATTCACCCCCATGATTTTCCTTTTCTCTGCTCCTTTGGTAGCTATGATGCAAAACCTGTGTGATTGAGGACAAATAGTAACGTAATAGAACTGACCCCGCAAAATAAAAAAAAATAATCCACAAGACGCCTCCACTGATTCACCTAATTTCCTTTCCTCCTTTCTAAAGCGCTCTCTTCATCCTCCCCTTTGCTACTCTCTCTGTCACCCTCTATCTGAACTCTCACTGATTGAGGTGCGAACGCTTTGATTTTACACACTTGCCCCTCGCACACTCGACGCACGCACGCGCTTCTCCTCTCAATTTTCCCTCATCGAGTCTCTCCCTCTTCCTGCTCGGGTTAAGGTGCCCTCTTTAGTTGTCTCTTGATCCTAATTTCATTGCATCGTTTCTTTCCGCTGTCGATATACCTGAATTAATTTCCATCTGCTCAGCGTCTGCCCACTTTACATCCTCTCAGCCTGGAAAATTTAAACACTTCATTGTGGTTGCGTTCACGAGTATCTGTGTGTGAGGATCTCTGCTCAGTCTAACATTCAACCTTTTGAAAACTGGATCGACATCACCTTTCCTGTGCTGCACCTGAACGCCTTTCACAAGTATTTAATACATTTAACCCTGTGCAAATTGGTTTGATTTCTTTCAAAAATATGGGGGAAAAGGAAATGAGCAACTTGACAAGAAATGTCCAACAAATTGTAAGAAATTGGTAGATTTGGAAAATTATTTTCAAAAAAGCTACGGAAGAATCTCAAGAGAGCTAAACTTATAATAATAATGATAAATATATATATATATTTAAAATTATTATAACTTTTTTCAATATATTTTCAATATATTTATAATAATCATAGTAATATATTCAAAATTACTTTTACAAATTATTATAATTTTTAAGCAGTTTATTTAGGTAATTTACTATTTGTTTTTTCTACATCTTTATTATTTATTTTGCTAATTATCAGGCAATCTAACTGCATTTTTTACATTTTGTTTCTTTTTTTTACCTTCTTTTTTGACCTTTATTGCCCTCTTTTCATGTTTTTAAAAGAAATCAAGCCAATTTGCCTAAGTTTCAAAGGGTACAAAAAAATAAAATAAATAAAAAATAACTAATGTAAAAGTTCTTGAAAGCTCTGTGAGGAAAAAACGGAGGCTGTCGTGTCTCCAATACTCAGCTCTGACTCATATTACCAATTTGCCATGACCGTCTGTCTGGGGCTGCACAGGGTTCACAGCCAGACAGATCTGATGATGGAGTGTGTTGGTGACAGCGAGAAGTGAGGGGGGTGTGAAACGTGGACATAAGATGGAGGAAAGAGCAGGAAAAAGAGGAGTGATATTACAGCATAGAGATAATGGCTGGTCATGTAAGTTTTCAAAGAGAAACACTCTGTTTCAGCAGCATCTGAGGCCTCCCGCGCTGCCTCATGACTGTGGAAGATCACCGAGAACACAAACATCAAAAGGACTGCAGCTTGTCTGCCAGACGCAGAAACAGTGTGTGTGTGCGTGTGTGTGTGTGTGTGTGTGTGTGTGTGTGCGTGTGTGTGTGTGCACCTAAAGCACAGCACGCACCCCTCACAGTTAGGCAGATTGTCAACCCAATTTTTAAGCACACACATACAAAAAGCTCACACTCTCACAGAGGCGTATTTGCACACATTCGTGTACAGTGGAGGCAGCATCCCGCCGGAACGCCTGGTGAATTTGTCTAAATGTCACATTACTGAGGCAACCACATGCGCCTCTCCTCAACAGTCAGTCAGATAAAAGCCGCCGGGAGTAAAAAAAAAGATGAGGAAAAAGTTGTTTTGGAGAAAAGGAGCGTAGAAACAGGAGGTAGGTATTTATATAAAAAATTTGGGGAAATTCTGGTGCATGGTTGCGTCTCGGCAGTTTGGTTTACCTTTGTGATTTTCTTTTGCTGCAGTCTTCACCTTATCTCTCTTCCTATCCCACAGGAGATAAATGTTTCAGAGGAAATTAAGGATGCTTCTCTTGTTTATTTAGAACTGGGTGGCAAGGGAAGGTGCCCAAATGATGCACAAATCTTGTGTTTTTTGCAACGGTTTTCTGTCTTAAGTCATTATTAAAAACTAATGTGTCCTGGCGTATAAAACAGCATGTAGCTACTCTTTTTCATTATGAAAGCAATAAGGAAATAATCAAAACTGTGGTTCCCCTGTAGATAAAGTAAATGAACCTCTTTATTGCCAAGGGTTAGACTTCATTTCGACGAGATTAGGCTGTTGTTTACTCTGGTACAGGATGAAATACATGGTCAAAGGCCAGGCCTGATTCATTCAACAGTTGTTTGTTTCCATGCACATCTTTTCATGGATTCGTTCATATTTCCAAACTTTAAAGTAGTCTTTGGTGGGGACACAATCTATTTGCAGTTAGTTCAGTATTATTCACAAATTTGCAACACTTTATTTCACTTGAAGTGATGTCAACATTTTCAAGACATGCTGTCAAAACACTTTCCCAAACAACTCATCACATACTGATGCTTGGTCAGCGGCCCCACACATCAAAAACGGACTTTTTAGTACCCCTCCTGTGCAGTTTTGTGTCTTTTCAAAATAAAATTTAATTATCACAGAAAATGTCTAGTTCCTGCTTGTTAAAAACATAAAGTCTCTTTTTAGAAAGAACTTCGAATCCATACAAAACACTTTTTGTTTTTCGGTTTACTCACTTACCTCATGTTCACATGATGTGAAATTGCTGTGAAGCATGCTGATATTCTATGGAGCGCTGCCTGCTTCCTTTCTGGGCCCATGTTGAGTGGCGGGGCTGTTCACACTGGTTGTGCCGTGACCCGAGCTCTGGGTTTGGTTTTGATCTGAGGCGATAGTTCAGGTGTCAAGTCTATGTTTCCTGCAAGCTGAATGCAAATCTGGTAAGAAAACACAATGGCAGTTTATTATAGATTATATAGAAGCTATACTAGATATGATGTAAATTATCAAAATGTGATCACTGATTAAACATGTATCCTGTGCTTCCACATGTTTGTCAGTTGTGTCTAAACAGAGAGCAAGAAAGACAAGCAGACACACACACACACAAGCAAGCAGACAAAGAAAGAGCTACACATGTAAAAAAAAGTGTATTGCTGGTAAGATCTTATCTAAATGCAGAGAGTAACACCACCTCAGTGTAGCGGACAGCAATGTGGAAAATGTGATGTCATATGGTGAGGTCATAGGTCAGTAGCAATTTGGATAAGAGCAACATGGTTGCAAACGACAAACGTACGAGTAACAATATTCTTCACGTGATCCTTAAGGCACACACGGTAACTGTTCCTTATTTTGTTTCTTTTTATTTATAATGTTGTTAATGTGCATTACTTAGACATTTTTTGGTCATTTTGTTTTATCTTAGCACATTTCTGTTGTGCTAATTAGACTACTTAGCAATGGACACTAGACTGAGAGTGAGTAGAAAATGTATGTTTTTTAAACTGGGGTGTATAATGATGTCGAGGAAAACAAAGAGGAGAGCAAATAAATCATCAGAAACATCAGTACGAAGCATGGCCATTCATTCTTTGGACCCGTGTAGCTACAGCTGTCTACCGGTGCCATTGTCGGTATTCCCTGCCAAAAATTTTACCATCCTGTTTTCGTCCACTAACATTATATCCTGGTTGCCATCTTTTGTCTCCCTGATGCCATTTAAATGCAGCGTGAGACTGTGTTGTTGCTGTATATCTGAAAAAAAAAAAACCCCAACAACAGTTCAATTCAGGCCAAACTGTGGGTAATTTTCTAGGTAATCTGAAGGTGCATGATGTAAGATAAGTCATCTTTTTTGTCCACTACTCGACTCCACAGCAAACACCAGAAACAATTTAGATTGCTACAACACACCAGACCCAATCCGCTCATCCATTTCACTTGTTTGGGAACATCCTGTCCCCCTACTGTGGGCAGGATGCTACACCTGGCAGCCGACAGATGTTTTTTGGTCCCTGGTTTTTAAATCAAACCTCATCCTTTATCTTCTTCACACATGTGCAGTTTTAGCTGCAATAACTGCACCAGTGACATCCTGGGTCCTGCAGTCCACTGCCCGAAATTATAACCGTGTCCTTCTCACATTTCTTGTACAATATACCGGGAGTTCATATTTTTCTCTCATTTGTTCTTTACAAATTAAAGAAAGACAATATTTAATAGCAAAGGAAAAATCTATAACCAGTGCCACCAAGGTTCATGGGCAAAATCGGTCATACCCTCCTTAAGTTTAGGTTCATCCTTCCTTCAATTAAGTTCAGCCAGAGAGTTAATTAGCATTGATGGATGTCCCTTTGTCAATATGAAGCATGGTAGCAATCAAATGACAGTTAAACACTGATCGACCAGACAAAGAACAAGCAGCTCTGTTCAGTCACTGAGCCAGATGTATAAATGTTACACTTTTTGAACCAGTATTGGCATATTGTAGGCGTCTGAAGAATATCCGTTGTGTGTGATGAGGCTGCTGCTTTAAGAGATTTATTCGGACTGATGGTGCAGTGAGACGATGAGAGGACAGGCTCTGCAGTGGGAGACTTTTTTCATTACTGTGCACATGTGTTTGAGTTTTATAAAGCCTTCCGTTCGGCTGTGGAAATGGACTCATTTAGTGGTTCAACCTGACAGTTTCTAACAGTAAATTCAACACAAGTTTCGTCTGGTCGCAGCTGGCATTTAGAATGAATTATTTTGGATGCAACAGTGCACAGCTACAACTCCTTTTCCCTTTCATCCCACCAAGTTGAGGCTGCAGTGATACTGTGGCAAACACTTGCAATCTCTTTAAAAAGCATTTGTTTATGTGTATGCAATGGACCAATTATCAGGCTTCTCCAGGAGAAATTTACATTGGGTAACAATATTTTGCTAAATCCATCGACCTGTCAAAGGAAATCAAAGGATAATAAACAACCCAATCACCAGAATGAATGTTTGCGCAGTTTGTTTCTGGAGACCACAGATATGTCACATTTGTATGTTCCATATGAAGCGGATATGTTTAAACATTACGTTCAACAATGCTTGCTTTGATTAACATGTGGTTATGTTTAGGCACAAAACCCACCTGGTTAGAAAAGACCATGCTTTGGCTTTTAATACCTATTTTTGTTGCTATAACCACTGCTGGAAATGCTGTGATGTCTTGCTAAAAACACCTGCTTTTGGTGCCACAATTCTGGGTGGAAATGTTACAATGTCACACTAAAAACAAACAAAAAACAAACAAAAAAATGGGTTTTGTAGCCACAGTCATGGCTGGAAGCGTTGCAATGTCTCACTAACAAAAACCAGAAATGCCACGATATCTTGCCATAAACCACCCAGGGCTAGATGCATAAATGATGTGTACGCACAAAAAAAATCATGGGTACGCCTTTTCCCGCATATAAACTGGCATTTATAAAGGAGGAATGTGCGCACCTCACGCATTCTTCAGAGCAGGTGTGTACGAGGTTTTAGCGAATACAGCTGCGGTTAATATGACAGAAATCATTCACTTTTATCATGCGGAGCATTTTGTTAAGTCAGTTTCTACATGAGCCTTATGAATAAATCATTGATTGTCCTTCTGACATTTAACAATAATGATGATCAAGATTTCACCGCGACAATGATTTGCAGAAACGTGATGAATTAGTGGTATGGACATTGCAAATATCCACAGCCGTGCGTAATGACGGCTTCTCTGGCACCGTTGGAGAACCTCGGTGAAATTGCACTACTGTATTTCTTGCTGACAGCTGTGATACATGGTGGAGGGGCACATGTGTCAATATGCAAATGTATGTGTAAGGGCATTTTTATCTCCATTTATGGTGAACTGTGGGTGTGGAAATGAGACTTGTGCCTGTGCGCCCAGCGCCATAATATTTGAAATTTATAAAACAAAATCAGGCGTTCACACAACTTTATAAATCTGCCTCTGTGCATGCACACAGTTTTTGTCATAAATCACAGAGATTTATGCGCCTGCCCCTGGGTTTATGTGCTTCAATTGGGGCTGGAAAAAAAAAAAAAACCCTCAGCTTTTGTCCCACAAGTGCAGCTCAAAATGCCCTGATGTCTTGATATAATACACCTAGTTTTGGTACCAAAATTACAGCTGGAAATAGACTGATGTCTCACTACCAAACACTCAGTTTGGTACCACAATGTCTCACTAAAAAACACATCTGTGGTTATTAGATACATGCAGTATTTGCCAACATTTTCTTCTGAATGGGCTGATAATAAGCCAAGTAAGTTGATACCCTGGTTATTGTGAGCTCTCTGTAGTAACATGATTTCTTAGATGTCAAAAAAAGTAATTCCTTAACTGGGTAACCCACAGCTACATTTCTGTAGAGAAAATCAAATTTTATGCTAATGCATACGGTATGCTTGACTGGGTCTCTATCAGGGTTTTTACATGCGCACACGTGTGAGGAAAATACCTCATACAGGGAACAGTTGCAGCGGTGCAGAGGGATGACAGGGCAGATCATTACTTGTAGCTGCATCCAGAATAATTTAATCTAAAGTTGGACTGAAACTGAATTAGTGCAAATATATCTACAGTAAGCGGAAGAGGAGGTTATTTGTCATATTCAAAGACATCAAACAGAGAAGTCAAACTGCTCTGCAGAGCCTGTTCGCTTATTGTGCCAGCCCTCCTATAATGAGCAAATGCTTTGTACATGATGGGAGGAGAAATATGATTACTGACCAGCTGCATGTAAACACAGGTTTTACTGCAACCAGGTTATCACAGCGCATGAAAATACATCCTCTGGTTCACAGCTCTAACCTGGTTTCTCAAGGATTTTTCATCCAAACAAGTCTATCCGCACTAAATATCCACTAATGTAATGCTGGAATATATTTGCAATGATTTAAAAGTGGATGTTACCATTATATTGCATCAATGTTTTGCTGCTTCCTGTTGCTCTGCCTGTCTTCTATCTTGAGAATATTGATTTTCTTGCTATCATCATTTCTGCATCTTACTGTCCTGCAGTTTGTTTGTTTCTCTTAACCTGTCACTTTACTGGTTTTAGAGTAAAAAGGAGTTAGAAGCAGTTAGAAGTCAGCCGGCTGGCTAAGACTGGCACTTTTTTTTGCAAAAATGCTAAAAAAAAAGTGTAGTCCTTATTGATAAAGAAAATGAATATGAAATTGTTTTACACAATTTGGTGTCCATCTAATTAGGCTGAATTATGATTACTTGTTAAGTGCCAGTTGCTGAACATAACGATGACACAGAATGATCACGAAAAAGGCAACAGCTGAAACATGTTCGCCTGTAAATAATGATGAACAGAATTTGGCTCTTGTTGGCAGGTCAGTCAATCGCTTTGTTCCACACTAATACAATCTAATAACATTAACAATTGTTGGATATATTTTTATGTAATTTTGAACAGACATTCATAGTCTTGAGAGGATGAAACTGTCTGACTGTGGTGATTTTCACACCATCAGGTCAGAATTTCTACTTGGTCAATACTTGTTCATGACCAAATACCTGCAAAACTAATGACATTCCCATCCGCCTTTGCTGTACTTTGTGTTTTGAGCTAATTAGCAACTGTTAGCATGCTCACAGGCTAAACCAAGATGGTGAAAATGCTCAGCATTACACCTGCTAGACATAAACATTCTGAGGATAGGCCTGATTTTGTGGTCAAGCGGACACTGATCCGGGCCATTGGTCCTGATACGAAAGCTGAACGGGGATGCAATCCATTCAGACACTGTATGAAGCATCATCATACCTCATATGAAAAAAAATACTGTTACTTATAAGCTGCTACATAAAGTAGTTGAAGCACCAAAATAAGTTTAACAAATTACTGGGTACCATTTGTCATTTTAGGGGCAGAGCTGAGTTTTATTGTGAATATCACTGCTATAGCACTGCATGATGGATGGATAACAAACGACCCGCATGAGAGTCAAGACCTCCGTCACTGATTGCTCTGTGAGCAGCTGTGACGGCTGCACTACTTTGATTTTATGTTTCCACTTTTATTAATCATATGAATCAGTTATGGCATATTATTTGTTGCAGTTTAAATTTCCTTGAAAGAGAAGCAAGTCTGTGATTACAGTGAAATAATGACAACGTCTGAACTTGAAAGATAAAATACCTTTCAACTTCAGCTGAACACCTTCAGTATTTGACTTTGATAACTGTGTTTATGTGGCGATCTCTAGTTCCTCGTGTCTGTGACTTGTTTGGATAAGTGGTCAATTTATGACCTCAGTGTCTCTATGAATAAATGTTCTTCTTTTTCTTTCTTTCTATCACCTTCTTGCTCTCTCCCTCCTTCCCTCCGTCTGCTCTTCCTCCCGCTGTCTGTGCTGTATGGATGAGTAGTTACATCATTAGTATGCCATTAGCTCTGATCATTGATTCCTCCTGCAGATCTCCCCCCTCCTCCCCGTTCGCTGACACAGAATTCTGAGGAGATCCGTGAACTTTATCACCTTCAGCGTTCCGGTTTCCTCCTCAGAATTCCCACTGGATCAGCACTTTCCTCCCCTCCAGACCTTTTCTAATTATCCTGTTCCTGCCTTTCAATAAATAATTACAATAAAGGTCATCAATCAAAAGCGAAACATTGATAACTGAAGAGAAAGTCCAATATCCCCTTGGCACAGCGGTCCTGCTGTCATAAATACGATGACGGACTGTGTGTGTTAGTGTGTGTGCATCCTGGTGAGTGTGTGTTTGCAGTGGCAAATAATTTTCACATAAATCATGTGCTATGAGATAGATGAGAAGGAGCCGGGAATGCAGTGCACACATGCGGAGCTGTGATTAAGCTTTGTCTGTTTGTGTGCGTAGGCATGTTTGTGTGTAGTTTTCAGATGATAAAGGTGACAAAAGTAAACAGAATATGATCAAACACTACGGTTTGACCGGGAATTAAGCTCAGGCTAAGCCCACAAACATTGCACACTAAGCAGCCGTACTGAATTTTGATTAGCACATAAACACACACCTGCATATGCTAATGTGAGTCTGCAGCGAGAGCCGTGGGGTAGTCTCTTTGGTGCCAGTGATTGGTTGCTATCTGTCTTGCCTGGAGGAACGGCGAGGCAGCCAGTCCTCCCGCCAGGCTCAGCCCGGAGAGGAGCTCTGATAACGAGGTAAAAATGTGAGCCATCCGCGGCGTCAGCCTGAAGGAACCGCTGCCTCGGGCCTCTCCTGAACTGAAGCTGCAGTCTAAATGAGTTTCTGTGCCTGGCAGCTCAGTAGAACTCGACACCGTTACACGCTGCTGAACTGCACACACACACACACACACACACACACACACACACACACACACACACACACACACACACTTCCACACATGCTATAATCTGCAACTGCTCTCACATCTCTTGTACACCTGGTCAGCCACTTACAGAAGGAAATTAAAAAATCAGAGAGCAACATTGTTTGTTAAAAGAGTAAACAGACGTGCTAGTTGCTAAGGAGTATATAGGAGCCCAAATGTATTCAAGAAACACCTGGTTTTGGTGCCACAGTCGTGGCTGGAAATGTCTCAATATCTTGCTAAAAAAAAAGCCAGTTTTGCCGCTTGCTTAATACTAGAAATGTTCTGATGCCTCACTAAAAAACACCTGGTTTTAGTGCCAAAATCGCTGCTGGAATTTTTCAGATGTCTTGCTGGAAAAAAATTTTTTAGTGTCACAGTTGTGGCTAGAAATGTCCTGATGACTTCCTGAAAAAAATCTGTGCCGAAATTGCCTCCAGTGATGTTTCAATGTCTTCCCAGGAAAAAGTAAATGTATTGGTGCCACAATTACAGCTGTGAATACTGTGATGTCTCACAAAACACACATGTTTTTAGTGCCAAAATTGCAGCCAGAATTGCCCTGATGTCTTGCTAAAAACCATCAAGGTTTGGTGCCATAATTGCAGCTGGAAATGCTGTGATGTCTCACTAAAAAAACACCGAGTTGTGGTGCCAACAATGCATCTGGAAATGGTAGTTGGCAGCAGTCTCACCATTCAAATTCCCCTCCACATTTGGATGGAAAAGTAAGCTCATATATTTCACCATAGAAATGTTGACATGCTACATAGGAAACATACAAACGTTACACATCTGTGTAACACGCACACACTCTATAATCTGCACCTGCTCCCACACGAGCATCCACCTGGTCAGCCACTTACGAAAGGAAATTAGAAAATCAGAGAGCAACATTGTCTGTTAAAAGAGTAAACAGCCTCACTAGTTGTGTTTGAACGTGGGAGCCCAAATGCATTCATTATCCTGTTGCTTATGGAGGCATTGTGCTCTGCATGTCAACACTCTGCCACCCCCATACACTCATCATCATGCAAAGCCAATCACACACACGCGCGCACGCACACACACACACACGAAAAAACAAACACACACACTCACACTCTCACACACACTCACAGCTTCAATGACTCCAAAATGAGGAAATGACTTCCATTGGACTTTAAAATATTCTTATCCTTTTCTTTTGCCTCCCCTCACATCACTTCCCCCCTCTCTCTATCCGTCTCCTTCGTTCCCGTCTAATTGGTCCAAATACATGCCGGCGGTGCCACAAACAGCACTAAATTAGTTTTCATCAAAACACAATTCCACCTGAATATGACCTGCAAATGTGCTGAACACACAAAGATGAAGTGGTTATGCTTTTAGAGGTGTCGGAGCCCAGAGATGGTAATGGTTTGGAAGACACAGATTTGCTGAAATGGAGATTTTGGTGGAAAAACAGGTTTCTGTTAGGGAAAGGTGGCGGGGAGAGCCAAGCATGTCTGTCTACAGCGGAGCGAGAGGGTTTCGTTGAAGAGACAGAGCGTGAAACAGTTTGCTAGGCATGTCTAAAGATAGAGAGAAGAGCTGAGAGGGACGGGAGGAGAAGGTTGTCAGTGGGTGGTTAACCAGCCGATAACACTGCATTCTAAACAGGTGAATAATGCGTCACGGAGCAGATCCCCGTCCAAGCTGATGATGACTTCTCATCATCAGCTGCTGATGTCGATATTATTCATTGTGAGGCTCCATGTCTCACCTGATGACATTCTTAATGATGGCTTAATACTGTGGTGCTTTTTATTTATGTCTCTCAGGGTCTGGAGTTATTTTTTATCTTGTGCCACTTGACGTATAAGACACCACAGCTGGACTGCAGTATATTTTAAAATAATAACAAAACACAGATGATGGACGCAGATGAAAAATGTTTAAAACATTTTCTACTTCCTGCCCTGATATACTGCTAAGTGACAATGTTTCCACGCGTCTGCTTTCACTAAATTAAATGAAGGTTAATTATCTCTATTTCGAGGCACCTGTGGAGTCTTTGATGTAAACAGTTATGGGTTTGTTTACATTTAACGTCTCTCACCAGAAAACATCATGTTCAATGCTTAAAGCTTAACAAACAAACCAATTGCATTCCCTGCTTTATAAGACATTTGTGGATTTTCTTAAACGTTTTGCATCCTGCCTTGTTTACATCATCTTCTCCTTCACCTCCATTATAGGAACATTGTGGTGGTTGTGGCCTACATTTGAGTCCTAAGGCAGAACATGAGGCATAAACAACATGGGAACCTGTTCAGTTAGCATTTAGCTTTAACTTAATGCAAAATTAAAATTCTGTTCACCAGATCATCATTTCTTTGTATTTTATGAATATGCTAAACAGATCTCATGGACAAGTGATTTGCAGTTTGGTGACTTTGGTGAAACTTACAACACTTGGGGAAAAAGGATTCACTGTATGAATACAAAATGTTCTTGGATGAGGATCTTACATTTTTTATTGTTAATAATAATTGCATAACTTGGACTCTAGGTAAAAAAAAAAAGAAATGAAAAGTTTTGTGACATTTTATTAAATTACTTATTAATTTGAGCTTGATGATTCATTCTTTAACCTTTGAAATAGCAAAAAAGGAAATTACCAAAAAAAAAAAAAAAATCTTTTGCATATCAGAATGTCCACTTACTTGATATGTAAGACACGGGGTACAAATCACTTAACAATCTCCATGACAAGTCATTAAAGTTCATCCACTGATGAAGGCCAGGAGATGTTGCTGAGAGTTTATAAGAAACAGTAGTAGCTTACAAATAATGCCCTCCATACACTAGAAGACTTTTGAAAGTAAGATTAAAAGTCTGGCACTTTCTCACATCTAAAGAAAATGTGTGGTCACTATTTCCAAGACTATATAAAGATTCCTTTTGAGATTATTACGCAAATTAAACGCTGACTCTTGTTCAATTCACAACTCCACCAGTTCTTCCATCTCTTCCACAGTCCAAGAGAAGGGAGACTTTTTTAAAGTTGTTGTTAAAGTTTTTGTCGACTCAGTTTGCTGGCATCTATTTGGTGCAGGAGAGAGCGTGCCATTTAACTTCTTACAAAAACTTAAAATAATATTATTACTTACAATTGTAAAACAATATTACTGCCAAAAATGTTATTAAAAAACAATATTAAACATGTTTGAATTTATTTGTTGTCATTTAAAAAAACATTTTTTATTCCTTGTCAATATTTTATTTAAAATTTGTCAGCGACAGTGAAATTGCTTGAAAAATCATTTGGTTTAAGGACTCTGTAATATGATTTTTTTCATCAAATTACTAATTTATTTTTTAGAAATATATTTGTCAGTTTGCTCGATAATGAAAACAATTTTCACCTGACACCAGTGGGTTCGCCAATATACCGTGCTGTTCATCCATACTTGCTTATAATCCATAACAGAGCTGAAACAAGGTCTCATTTACATAGTAAGTCATTGTAACGCCACACACGGCACCTTTAAATCCTTAAAAAAAATAATTATGGCAAAAACTCTGCAGAGAGAAGCACCTTTTCATTTAAAACAGGCTATTTAACTTTTCGAATGAAGCTGTAGGTGTGTTTACATCACACATCACCGATACTTTCGGGACTTATTAGGAGCGCTTTTCTCCAATCTGCGCTGACTTCCCCTTTACTCAGAGGGAAGAGAGGTGGCAATGCTGCTAACTGCCATCACACAATATTAATGACTACTGTGTGTGTGTGTGTGTGTGTGGCAGTCTCATTAAACAAGGTCTAGGCGCACTTAGTGTTTACAGACGATTATACTCAGACATCAACACTGATTGGACTAGAGAGATAATTACTCCAAACACGATGGAGGGTCTTTCTCCCTCTCTCTTGCAGACACACACACACACACACACACACACTTCTGTCACATGATATTCTTGAGACTTGGTCATGTTCATCCCTGTCTCTCACACACCTCTGCAGCCCTCCCCCCTTTCCTGCCTTCCTCCCACATTCCTAATCCCAGGGAAATGACTAACACCTGTCACGATCTATCCAAGCTGTATGAGATAATTAATCACACGTTGCAGCAAATGTCACTACATCTACATGTGTGTGCACACGGAGCAGGTGTTCTAGTGCTTCCTGGAAATAACTCAATAGCTGTGATGTAAAAAACATCCCTTAAATATGACTGAGCCACTCTCAGCCTGCAGACCGCACTGAGTGTGTAAATGCACTCTATTGTAAACTCGTGAATTACTTTCCCATAATGCACTCTGTCAGCCTGACCTTGGCAAAGAGACTCTGTCCGCCGCCCTATAAAACAGGCTGTAATGTCGGCCCTGTCGAAAATGCAACACAACACACACACATTTACACACTCACTCACACACTTACCCGCAAGTGTGGGGAGTGTGTACGGGAGCGAAAAGAGCAGGTAAAGTACGAAGAGCGGGAGGAGCATAGGTGTATATTTAAGGGGGCATTGGGCCCCCTCAGTATTTTGAACATGTGCATTTGTCTGTGCCAATAAAAACATGAAAATAGCAAATGAATTTTTTTTTCTTTCAACCAACTGCTGAAACACGACTCATAGATGCAACAGCGTCTCTAGAAGTGATGGCAGTGTACAACCTCTGGCCTCTGTCTTACGCTTGGCGCAAGGCGGCACACGGCAAGTGTTATGGCTAGTGTTGAGGCAACAAAAAGCTATTGTCAGGCAACAGAAAGCGAATGCGCCATTAACCAAATAAAAGTTGGTCTGAAGTCAAAGGTGCAGTCTGTTTCCAGCTATTTAAAGTGCGGATAATTCTTAAAGCAAGATGCGCCTGCATGCGGTTCAGATGTTTGGATAAGTCAGGTGGATCATCACAACAACAACATTGGACAACATTGATATGCGTCATGGATGTCTATTGGACATATGTGAGGGCACATTACAGGACGTAGGAAGGCATGAGGCTGAACTGTGTGTGCCGATGCCAGTTAACCCAAATATGCCAGCAGCAGCACGTGCACCTGATTTTAACACTGAGCACCGAGCTTTGTTTAAATAATACTTTGCATTGTAAGGCCGTTCCAGAGGTTCCTAAAAATGATGGAACCTGCCCCGTCACGTCCTCTCATGTCTGCTTTACCTCTGCTGCTTTTGGTGAATATCTGCTGCTTTCGTAAATGATCTGCTTGTGCGCCCTCACCTCGCGCACAAGCAGATTTGTTTCCTCAGCAGAGCACCTCTCACATCTGTAATTCACCAAATCCATCATTTAGATCGCAATCCGCCAATTCCTGGTGCAACTGGCTTTTAAAGGGAATTGGAGCTGATGCACGGATTGGTTAATTCATGTTTTGGCCAAAACACACCCATGACTAATTCAGAGTCTAAATACAACCCCTCTGCGCCACATGCCGCACCTGGCACCCACATTATCTGCTGTTTAACTTGGAAATTGGACTTTGGCACGCCCTAAACACATTTGCGCCATGTGCTTTAGACCATGTGCTATAGATCGTCTAAATAGGGCCCTCTAAATCAATGGTTGCAATCTGCCATAAAGTGTAAATGAATAAGTAGAAGCAGCTATGCACAATTGAAATAGGACGTACAGCAACATTTTCACCATAAATTGATACAGAAATTGTACAAACTGATTCAGTAAAAAATCAACAGAATGCAGAAAATGACCAAAATTTCTTTGTGGGGGACAAGCAATGACAACACCACCTGCTCTGCCATCGAGCTGGAACACAGTTGGACGGCGTTACGGTTGGCTTTTGGCGTCACCTTCATACGCTGAAAGCAGTGACACAGCGGTGCTATTTGACAAGTTTGGAGTGAGAACAGGCTACATTATCTCCAGCAGGTAGCCAAAAACCCGGTTTTATACAGCTGAAGAACTTCTATTACAATGAACTGCATGGAGACCAGACCAGGGGTTGCAATTAATACAGGCCTTTATTTATCAAAATGTGCAGCCACACCCTGCTAGTAAAAGGAGTGGGCGTTAAACTGGGACAGGCTAGTAAGTAGAGTTTTACAGTATATGCCCTAATTTGGTTGGAAAAAGGGTGAAAATGGACAATAAGTGCAGTGCACAGTTTATTCAAAAGGCACATTAGTCTCCAAACTGCCTGCAAACCATTTCTCCTTTGTGAAGCACTTTATCCTCCAGCAGAGGAGTTTAATAAAGTGGAGGGTGCAACATTTCTAATAATCTACAACAGCTTCCTCTATGTGAGACTCTGTTCCTCTTAAGGTCAGCACTGTTGAGACTCTTTGCTGTTGGTCAACAGTGCAAGTTTGTATATCAAAGTTCATAAAAGTAGCAAATTGATTTTGCTGCTAAATTTCTCCGTTTAAACACCACAACTCCACTCCAATCAGATAGTATCTGCAGCAGAAGACAAAACAGACCTGTCAGGCCATTTTTCTTTAATTCTTCTTTTCCGTTTTGTAATGCTTTTGTCTCTTTCTCCTTTTCTGTCATCTTTTCCTTTATCTGTGCCTTGCATCTCTCCTTCCCTCTCACTTTCACTCCAACTTTCTCTCTCTCTTTTTCTTTGCATTTTTTATGCGTTGCTCCCTCAGTTGTGTTTTTGATTAATATTGATTTAGCTGTAATAGTTGGGCTACAGGGACCCCACATTTCAATAACTTCTAATTACACGCACACACTCACACAAACACACAAGCTTCGATAAATCTAATTGCAAGTTCCAGTCATAACGCCCCTGAGTCCCGGCCCACAAATTACAACAGCAATCTGACATTGTCAATAAATACGGGTGCCAGTCTGCCCGGCTGAGTTCTTGTGAAATGAAAGATGCAAATAAATACTGTGAGACTTTTCTTTTTTCTTTTTTTTATTTCTCTTAGTTCTGCCCTTCCTTCCTTCCTCTTCACATCACCCCGTCCCCCTCTCTCCCACAACCAAACCTTCTGTCTCAACTTTGTTTCAGCTGTTGATTCAGCATCAATCACTGCGAAATCTAATTTGTCAAACCTCAATCTAGCAGGGCCCTCAACCCCATGCGGCTGTCTGTTTGTCTGGAGCCCCACAAATGAGATGTGTGATAAGGCAACAGAGGGAGTTCTGCCGGGAATAAAAACAGACTTTTGCACTTTGAAGTCAGAGCAGATCAAAAACAACAGAGGGCTCTTTGTGGTACAAAGGGAGCGTTTCTCCCCTTCATCCATCTTCCCTCGTTCCTGCACCTTTTCTCCGCAACCAGTCTGTCACTCTGTGAACTGTCACACATTGCGTGCAGGCCCCCAACCTGCCTCACCCACCTGCATTATCCCCATCCACCTACCGCCGGGAAGACATCTGACTCTGTGTGTGTGTGTGTGTGTGTGTGTGTGTGTGTGTGTGTGTGTGTGTGTGTGTATATATATATATACACTTCCCTTGAGGGTTATGTGGCAGGCAGTGCAATTTGCGCAGTCTCTACGTTGGTACACAGCTGATAAAGACATGCAGTATATTCTGTTTGTCTAGGTCGCCTGCTTTTAGTTGCGTCTCGGAGGCAATCTTCTTTCCCATTATTTTAGCACACACAGCTCTTTCCCGTCACTTTGATTTTTGCAGATGCACTCGCGGCGCCAAGTCTGGGAAGACGTCGTCACTGTCAGCGCTGATGTTAGGAACGTACAGTACATCTCGTGTCCCATCAGCCCTCAACTGCCCTTCATCACACCCTCCCCCTCCCCCCACCGGTCCCATGTTCCCGACATGGGAGTCATTTGTCTTCTCTGTGTCCGCTGCGATGATGTGGGATAACGTCGGGGGCCAGTGGAGCAGACAGGGGAGTATTGGAATATCGATCCTCCTCCGCTCTCCCTGTCCTCCTGCTGGAGTTTTTTTCCCCTGCCTGTGTGATAAAGCGACTGGTGCTGATGGGATTTGGCTCCATACATTGTTTCTTATACCTTTTGTGCACGCTTATGTGTGTGGTTATGTGTGTGTGTGTGTGTGTGTGTGTGTGTGTGTATGAGAGAGAGAGCAATTTATTTGTAGCAGGAGTTGTTTGTGGTTGTATAGGAGTGTTCGTATTCCAGTTAACTCTGCTCTCTCACCATTCACATCCAGTTCTTTCCCTGCAGAGTGTGTTTACACTCTACACTAATGGCTGTGCAAGTTGGTAAGATGAATACTACTGTATAACATGCACTAACGAACATGCATGCACTAACACTAACATGCAGATAATGCAGTCATAGTTAGACTTATTACTACAGATGATGAGGACAACTACTGAACTGGACAGCCTGGTCTCACACAAATATGTGAAATAACCATGACCTCTTAACTCTGCATAAAGTGGTGGTGGCATGTTATGTGTTAAAAACCACAGAAACAAGGCCAATGGAAAGTCAATCAGGATACTTTGTTGTAGTGGAAACACAAATTTCCTGGTTTAACGTCACGCAGTGGGTGGTTGTTAAGGTTGCAGCGTCATAGGTAAGAGGAAGTGAGTCCATGTAGAAGACTTTCACCCAGGAGGCTGCATTTCCTGTCCCACATGAGACCAAAAGACAACATTGACTTATCTCAACTTATGTACGTACGCCACACTGAGTCTTTACGCCACATTCTGTCCTTACGCCTCATTATGTTCTCATGCCTCATTACGCAATTTTGGCCACATTACTTACTTTCCCCAAATTCCATATCTAAGCCACATTTCATACCTGTGCAACACTTGGTCCTTACGCCACATTGCATTCTCACACCACAATATGCACTTTTCACCACATCACAAATTGAAAGGATGATTTTGGTTTACTGCAACTCCACACAATTTTTACTGTAAAAATAACAATGTACTCACCAGGTTAATTGCTGGGATCGGGAAAAGCAGTGATGTTGCTAAAAAAGAAAAAGAAAAAGAAAAAAAAAAGAAAAGCACAAACAATCAAATGATTTTACACGCATTTTTACACATTTTAAACAAACTCCCATATTAGAGAAAAATCATACAGACAATAAATTTACCTCAACTACCCACTCCAAACATTCATCACAGTTTACAGACCAACCTCCTGGTTCAAATTTTCAACTACAGCTGTGTGGGTAAACTATTTTTGTGCAATGAGGGATTACTTCGGCATTTCAGGTGCACTCTCTTTTAGTTTGACTTGTTAACTTGTTTACAGATGATCACTCCTAGATCTTGCAATTACTGCAATAACTATATCATGTCATCACAACTGATAGGGATTATGACCGAATCAAAGGAAAACAAGTTGGAGTAAACCCAAATTTTCCTTAAATGCCATACTGTGTTCCACTACCCATTACTCTGAAAAAGAGATTTTGACATTTTTGAGTTCATAATATATTAAACTGGTTTCCTGCACAAAAATGATATACAGATAAAATTCACTTCATTTTAACTTTTTTATGGATCCAATGGCTTAAAATGTGATATTTTTTTGAACTTGTCTGAAATTTTCTTCATTGCCTCATAGACTTGTCTTTTTTAATGTTTGTGCATGCATAAAGGTGTCAGACCCTTGAGCAAACAAAAACATTATATTGTAACTATTGTTCATCAGTAAAAAAAGGGAAGTAATGGAAAAATTGTCATCAGACTCTTGTACAAATCAATGTCGTTACCATAGAAATAACTCAACTGGAGCTCAAATATACAGACAATATTCCAAGACTTTTCTGAAAATTGAGGTAATACAGCGAAAATATTGCAACTGTTTTCCCAAAACCCACACTGGAAGTATCTTCTGTATTCTTGGCCTGTACAGTCTGTATCTTACTCTTGTATGCCTTCCTCCGCAGAAAAAAACAAATTATACATGAAGTGTCCTGCCCACTGAACATGAACTGTTACCCTCTGGTCAAAAGTTTAAACTCCCCTCTTTGCAACTATCTGAGCGAGCAGATCTCAACCATCTCTGCTCAAAACAAGAACATTTGAATTTATTTAATTACACTGGCATTGCTGTGTATGTCACTGCCTGTACTATTACAAGGGAAATGTTCCTCTGGTATAATCACATAGAAGTGTTCTTCTTCTTTGTCTGGGGGATTTATTGGTGGAAAATTTCTTATCTAACTTCCATTATAAAGAGCATGACTGACTGGGTGATAAAAGCCAGTTGTTGTGTGTCATCACAGAGCCCTTATTATCCTTTTGGCCCGGCCTCTGTTGTTCTGTTCCTATCTGGTCAGCACTGCTTACTTTGGCACTGAAGAGAGCCAGTTTCTGCTAAGTGAGTCCTGGTTGTTATGGAGCTCAACACACCACCCGTATGGAAAGAGACATCTGCAAAACAAAAACACACCCGCCGTCGTCAGGAAAGATCAACACATGTCGGGTGAGAAGGGGTGATAAACATCTGCGTGAAAACCAAAACAAACAGGATCAACTGTGCACATAGAAGTACATGCATATTCAATAAATACACATAGTCACACAGAGAGTAAATCTTTGTTGTCCCAAGTAAAACATGTATCTCCAAAATGTAAACTTTTAGTCTGGCTTTGTGACAACACCTTTTGGAGATTATTCAGTTGGGTTTTAATGGTTTAACCCTTCGACACTTGAAACAACAACGTCTTTCTTGTGCTGCGTTCAGAAACCTGAAAACCTTTGATTTGTTTTCTTTTAGAAATAATGGCTAAAAAAGCACTGAGCAACTTGGTATATCAGACGTGTTTATCATATAATATAAAAAATAGGGAAAATTGTCAAAAAAAATGTATTGCTATTTATTATTATTATTACTATTGCAATTGTTTTTTCTATATCTTAATTTATTTATTTTGTTGCCTATGTTTTTCTAACCTCAAGGATAAGTCTTGGCATTGCACGTTTCTGCAAACCACGAACATGTTACATTTGTACATTATTATGTCATAAATACATGGGAACTTTACATTTTGTTAGGTTTCAAATCCGCTGAGGTTAAAGTGGTTAGGTTTGGGCATAAAAAACATTTGGTTATGATTCGGAAAAGATCTTATTTTTGCTAAAAAAAAATACATGCTTTTGGCACAATTCTGTCTGGAAATGCACCAATGTGTCGGTTAAAAACCAACCACTTCTCATGTCACTATCTCTGATGGAAAAACAGTGACAAGTTGCTAAAAACATACCCATGTTTGGTGACCAAAAAGCTGCTGGAAACGCAGCAATAACTTACTAAAAACAAATTTTGTTGTTTGTTGGTCTCAAACAGTGGTCTGCAGCAGTCTGCAGCTTGGCAGGCATTGGATATGGTATGTTTGAAACGTACAAACGAAAGATATTTTCTTATGGCGACTGAGCTACACTTAATGTTGTGTTTATGGCTCTCTGAGAATCACCTTCCATCGGCTCCCCCAGTTATAAGTTGTTGCCAAGACTTTGTTCTATAGCTTGTGACTTTGTGGTGACTCACAATTTCCCCGCTGGGTGTAATGTAGCAGAGACGGTGACAGGTTCACCTGCACTTCCCCCACCTGTGTGCAGTTTGACTGACATCAAACACAGCCCCATGATGACAGTCGGCTTTCTTCACAGTCATTGGATAAAAGCCAGATTTTAGCATCTGTCTGCAGTGGTTTGACTTTTGAAAACTACAGCCGATCAAAATGCAGGACATCGTCTCAATATGTGAAACGTGGCATGAAAAAAAAAAAGTGCAGTCCCCAATAAAGTGAGACACATGGTCACCTAAGCTGCATGAGTTTTTATACAGTACTTATAAAACCGTCCATTGTGAGTCTGACAGTTACAAGAGTGCAGGGCTACATTGTTTAGAAGAACGGGATTTTTCTCAGCCCAAGAAGGATCATGTTATCCCTCATTTTCTTTAAAAATCAAGTCAATAAATTTGGAGATGTGTGGTTTTCATTGCATGAAAACAAAATGTGTAATGCAAAAACAATGCATTATACAACATACATACAGGCAAGTACAGCAAACACACATAACATGCAAAACACTTGAAATACTGACCCAGTTGGCATCAGATTCTGATGCTCAGAGGAACCCTTTAGCAGCGGTATGAGACGCACCAGGTGGCGTCATTTTTTCGGCTCCGAACTATTGCTGTCGTGTAAATAGCAAGAAAGTCTACTGCTGCTGCATTTTTGGAGCAATCTAGCACAACAATTTCCTTCGGGATTAAAAGTTCTATCTGACCTGACCTGACCTGACCTGACCTGACCTGACCTGACCTGATCTTATCTTATCTTATCTTATCTTATCTTATCTTATCTTATCTTATCTTATCCTATCTTATCCTATCTTATCTTATCTCTTTTATGGGTTGACCTCTTTTGATTGGCGGATTTGCTGACTGACTAATTGAAAGATTGATTGATTGATTGACTGATTGATTGATATTTATTTCAAATATGTAAAACAAACAAAACGAACAAAAAACCTGATAAAAACAAAACAAAACAAATAAACAATAATTGAAATGGATGAGAACCTATACAATAAAAACACAATGAGTGGATTTTATTAAACAGCAAAAAATAAATCTTACATATTCATAAAGGAGTAGGAGGAAGTATGAATATATTCACTCCGAAGAACACTGGTCATCAGTTTTTTTTAACAGCGTAGTGTGCTACTATGTGTAGCATACAACTAAAAACATAGATTTTTAAAGACAAACCAATATTATTTTTTCTAAAGCTAACCACACACTTTTGTCGTCTAGAGCTAAGGAAGTAAACCTAAAATCATTTTTACCTGCATACACATAACATGTTAAGTGTACATTTCTTGTGAAACGGAAGATTATTTTCAAAAGACACAATTCATGTACCAAATCTAAATTGACACATCGTCCTTGAGCATCCAAAACTGATGCTGGAGGGGTACCCAAAGCATCATAGATTGATGTTTAGGGCCACTGACCAAGCAATGCTTTTTGATGACTGTGTTGCTTAAACACAAATAGACAAAAATTACAAAAATACACACACACACGAACACAAACACAGGTATTTGTACAGTATAGGGGTGACTATGATCTGCAGCTGCACTCGGCCGGTGTGGTTCTTAACACACCAGCACATCAAGAACAAAGCAGTATTTCAAATCTGTTCCCACCTTCCACCTTGCAGAGCCAAGATGCTGCATATCATTTTATAGGACCTGTGCCACTTTACACACACACACACACACACACACACACACACACACACACACACACCTTTGGCCGACCAATCCACTCCTCAACACTACCAAAAGTAATTTGTCATGTTCATGATAAATTATACCCTCTCCAGTTCATAGCCTACAGAGGTTAGAGAGAGGAGAGAGAGAGAGATGGAGAGAGAGAGAGATGGAGAGAGAGAGAGAGTAGGTGGAGAGAGAGAGTTGTTTACAGCTGTCATTTGTGTTTTATGCTAAGAGCAAACAAATGAAACATGACAAAATATGGTAACACGAGGTGGTGTTGGTGCGTCCTGTGGTTACATCTGCACCCTGTTTGATGCTGTGGGTGGTAAACCGTGGGTCATTTACAGGGTGGGTAGACTCGACAATCGAATTAGTCCTTGCAGCTTTCCAGTGAATCTAGCCTTTAATAAAAAAGGCCAGCAATCACAGTCTAGTTAAAAGGTCGGCTCACTTAAATTACATAAAAACACACTCTCACTCTTACTTCTAGAGGTGTTTCGTTTCTGTATCATTCTGAGGTTTGGATTTCTGTCTCCATCCAAATACTAGTCAAAGTTGTGGTTACAGTATTGATAAAATACATCTAAAACAAAAATCAGTAAAATCTTGGCCTGTTTCCCGACCTCTAAACCACCGCCCACGCCTTTTTCAGAGATTCAAACTGGTCTGATGCTGTGCTCATTGACGGCTGTTTTCTACTGTTGGCTTCATATTATGCCAGAGATATACAAGATTCCCCTGTGACTGACAAAACTGCAAATTTGACCACACAATACATATAATGTAGTAATATTGTACAGATAGCCATATGACAGATACACATACTGTGCGTTGAAAATGTGAAGCTATTTCCATGATTCTTGGGTTTAATTATCTTGAAGGCGTCCATGGTTTCTTGGTTTCAGTTTATAATTTATTTATTTTTTACATTTTAATGGTACTTAAGTTAGGTGACATGTTCTTTTTTAGGTTTTGTTTTTGTTTTTTTTGGGGGGGGGGGGGTTACGCACTGTGTTTAACATTTGTAGCAAAAGGCTAATTTAAAAAAGACACCTGACTACTGGAGGATTTTCAAAGGTTAAAATAGTAAAATGAAAATACATCAACTAAATACAACTGCAAACATCACAAATATATCTGCAAAAATAAAAATAAAAAAATCCATACACAGAAATACATCCACACAAAATACTGGTGTTTCTGTTTCTATGGTATTAAGTGTGAGAACAAGGTTGTTTTTCTTCTAGATGTGATTTTATACCAATATTAAAAATATTAAAATTGTGCTGCATTTTCAGTTCGGTTGATACAGTTCCACAGTTCTGCTCCTTTATGAGAATGATTGTCCAAAAGCGACAGATTGTCCATTAATCCACACCGTGATTTTTTTTTCTAAAGCTAAACAAGAAGTTGTACATCCTAAACCCAAAGTAGCTTTTATGATAACACCTGAATGTCTTGTGAACATGGAAGTTATTTTGAAAAAACAATATGCATGTAATGAGCGGAAATTGACGCCATCACTAAGTGTCCAAAATTGACGCTAGAGGGGTACCTGTTGCATCATACTTTGAAGTGTAGGACCACTGACAGAGCTGATGTAACTGAGGAGTTTGGAGTGAGAAAATGTTAACCTAAAATCATGTTTTCATCAATCTTTGTATGAATCATCTCCACTGAAACCATCTTTTGTTTTTTTGCAGCATTCTTTTTTTTGGTTTGTTTTAGTTCTCTTGGAGATCCTAGTATCTGACAATCTCAGAGGATTTTATCTCAGAACAAACACCAACCATCTGCATGGCCAATAGGTATGTAAGAAATATGTTTATTTGTCTTAAATTGAAAAAAAAACCTCATTCAAAAACGTGCAGTGTGTATGGCACCACTGGACTGAAACACGAGGAAAACACTCACATGGCCATTCTCTAGTTAAAAAAACACACATGTTCGACCGAGCCACAGAATTTATTAAACAGCATTAGTCTTGGAGGTGCAGGGTGGAAGAATAGGGCAAATCTCAGAATAGCCTCATACAGTATGTGTGTGTTTATGGAGGCTGAATGCCCACAGGAGCAGCGTGAAGCATGGATCGAGACACAGCCAGGGGAGAACTCATCTGTTCCTTGGCTCTTAGCTGTTCCAACACTCATAATGCCTCCATCCCCTGGGTGGTATTGCTTCTATAATAGCCTGCAACTATGCAGTACTGAAAAACAACCTCGCTAATTCTCACACACACCGTGAGGGAGAGACCCGTGGAGAGAAACAGGGGGGGTGAGTGAATGAGAAGGAGGGAGAGCAGAGGGGGGGAAGGGGAGAAATCCTGAGCTTGTATTCCCAAGTCCAACAGACCTCTTTTGTATTCAGGTAAGTTGGCTTAACTGGGGAAACGCTGATAACTCCTTGACACAAGGTCACACATTATATGCCATTAAAAAAGAAATACAGGTATGTGTTGTCCATGCACAAACATGCGCATTCAACCACACACAAGTTGACAGGTCAACAGAATTATGTAAACCACTTTGTTTCATCTTCATAATCGCCTGAGGGTTTTGAGCAGTCAGGGTCACTGACACGATTATCCTATTATATTAGATAAAATAAAGGCGATGGCAGAGAGAGAAGAGACGGGCAGGAAAGAGAATATTAAAAAGGCTCAGGCATGCGGGAGCGTCTCCAGGTACAGTAAGAAGGATGTGCAGGAAATACAATGGATTCCTCTGTGGCTCCTCAGAAATTCTACCTCAGGAACAGGTGTGTGCGCGTGTGTGTGCACATGTTGTGTGTGTCTTTGAAGGTGTGTCTGAGAAAAAGAGAGATATGGGATGAGTCATGTGGAGTGACAGTAAGAGAGGGGGATTTCTGTATGAACTTTGAGCGAACATCTCATATATTTTCATCTGGCCTCAGGGAGACTGGCTCTCTACTTCACTGTCAGCCACGACACACTCCACTGATTGGCTGTATTCACCGTTTTTTGTAAGCGCCTCCATGCACAGGTTCACAGGTGATGCATGTGCTGATGTATGTGTGTAAATCCTGCACTGATGTATTGTGTCTTCATCTGTAGCGCTTGTTTTAAGGACAGAAAAGCAATCTCGTCCATTAGAAATGTCTTGTCTTAATTGATAAAATAACTTATTACTGTGTGGGCTTTAAAGGAGATATCGGAATTTATTTTATTTTATGGGCTAGCTCTTTCCCCCTGTTTCCAGTCTTTATGCAAAGCTAAGTTTAGGCAAATTTATTTATAAAGCATGGTTTTTTACCCAAAGGCAACCCAAAGTGCTTCACAGATTAATGAAGACAAACTTCATTGTATCCCAATCACAAAGCATGCCCCAAAGGGCTGTACAAATAGTCATTTCAATTCAATATCAATTTGATCTTTAAAGTCCAGTGTCACAAATAATAATAAGCCTCAGAGGTCTACGGGAAAAACTCCCCCTCCAAAACCCTTTAACGTTGAGGAAAAAATGGTATAAACTTCAGAAAGAGCAACTGAGGAGGGGTCCTTCTTCCAGGAGAGACAGACGTGCAATAGATGTGTGTCCACAACAGACCAACAGAATAAAATTACATGGCTGTATCCAGACTTCCTATAATACATCCATGAAATGAAAAAACATGGATGCTATGCAATCTCACGTTAGCTTGAATGTAGCTGCGGTTATGTTGAGGATGGCTCCATGCCTCGGCCTGCCCCCCCCAACATTTCGGACACAAAAATGGTGACACAGTTTAACAGTCTAACACCACAGTGCAGTTCTGTATAGTTCTCAGTCTTTTCACATGTTTTCAACAATCATTTTCTAATATGTATGATGTATTTAGAAAGGCTTCTCTGATTTCATTTTACTTAAACTTTCACAAATATGAGAGCTCTATCAATTCTGTCATCCAACTCTCGATTGGAGAACTAATATGCATATTTCCCAAAAATGTTAAACCATTACTTTAATGAAAAGAAAAAAAAAGATTAGTGCAGCTTCAGTATTTCACCAAAAGATGATCTTTCCCTAAACTCAATTAAGATTTTAATGTAATATGCCCAACTAATCTCCTCCCTGTGATTTCTCTGCAGTGTAACAATGTCGCAGTTCCAGGACTGGAAAAAAAATGTTGCCAGTATTCGTAATCTAAGCAGGACTTTGGTTTCTCCCAGATGTATTTGGCAAAGCAAATTATTAGTACATGAACGTATTTTATAGTAGACCGGGTTGCTCTACAGAGTGTAAATTCCAGCAATAATGTGTAAGGAGTGTCTAACGGTTGTGCACAGTGTATGAAATGAGCTCAAATCTCCCAGGAAGCAATTGGAGGCGAATAAAACCAACAAAAGAGAATGAGAAGAGGCGAGGAAGAGGTCTGGTGAAGGTCTAGATTACATTAAATTTTAAGCAATAAATCTGATTTATGGAGGGAGGTTTGTGCCAAGTTCTTACAAGCTGACCTTAAAGTGGAAATAGACAAGGTTTTTGCTTTACTTATCATTATGAAGTCAATGTTGATTACACATCGTAATGGCTATAGAATAGTGATACCATCAGTGTTTAAACTGGTTCCCTATAAGCCTCGCTTTCACTATGCAATTCTGTCTGCCCTGGGTACGACTTTGTGGGAAAATAAAGGCATTAATTTTAGGCACAAAGGAGGCGCGCCAACCATTGTGCAACCAAGATGGGAAAAGGATAATACTTTTGTTTTCCTTGGTAGCTACTGTTAGCTATTCCCAGTTACCAAAGAGTAAGTTCTCTGCAGTCTTTGCAGAATGGTGGATGGTGGAACAACTTAAGTATCTGCGTAAAACAAAATGCAGTATATCCATGCTGCAAGGCTCTGAGAAACAGAGAGACAGGCTGTCCTACATGTCAGTTACTGTTCAAAGCTTAGAAAGAAGAACATAAGTCTGAGACATCAGTTTTTGAGATATCAGTTTTGAGTCGATGCATGGAAAATAACGGGATGGTTAGCTACTTTGTTAGCATGCAGGTTGCAGCAACATGAGCCATAATTGTTGGGGAAAAAAGAATACTTTGCAAGATGGCTACACTGTTACATATAGGTTTGAGGTTATTTGCCAAGTTCCCTGTAGATTTGTTATATGCCAAAAGTCCTTTTATTTGGAAAATCTGGCACTCGACTTTTTGGGAGTCGTCTTTGCAAATTTTGTTCTTGTTTGAGAATAACTAATACAAATTTGGTTGATGCATATTTGACAATGTTAGATTACTATATCTGTTTCTCTCTCTCTTTTTAAGGCCCATATGTTTTCAGGTTGTCTGTCCCTCCATCCCATTCTTGTGAGTGCAATTTCTGAAGACGTCCACCGAAATTAATTGATGATCTGTTTAGATGTTGGTGGTCATAAGTTTAAGTTTAAGGTCACTATGACCATGTGTCCATTTCATTCTGTAGAATATGATATCTTAAGAAGGCCTCCAGGGAATATCCTCAAATTTGGCACAAACTTTCACTTTGACTCAAGAATTGACTGATCACAATTTGGTGGCCAAAGGCCAAAGGTCAAGGTCACTCAAGAAATTATACGCTAACTATGACAGAATTGCACACAGTTGTCTGGAAGGAAATATCGATGAAGTGATGACATTTTATTTTGGGATTAAATGTGACATCATAATGTTTTGCAAAGACATTTTTCTGGCTAATATATCATAACTCAGGAACTGAAGTGGAAACATTTGGTCAGCAAATATTTCTTAGTTGCCACTTACAGTATTGCAGTAAAAAAAAATCCCCTGTGGTCAGGTATGAATCTCTCTATTCTGATTTTTTGAGCCGTGATGGTTTTATATTTGTAAAACTTTCTCAAGCTTAGAAAAGCGATTTAAAAATCAGTGATGTCATTACAATGTAAAGTCTATGAGATAAGGGGGAACTTGCAGGTGGGTCAGCAGGAGAAACACTACTGCACATATTCAGTGGGCCGTGTACTGTGGAAGTAAACCTGGCAACTAGAAGACTTTGTCGGCAAATGCGCCAGGCGAGCAACTCCATTGAAATGAATAGGTGCCATCTTTGGTCCTCTGTCCCAACGTTTCCCCAACGTTAGATTTTCTCTGCTGCCGAGGGGGAAGATGTGTGAAGTATCCATGTTTTTACAGACATGGATGTAAACTGTAAAAGAAACTTGACTGGTGCGTGGAGTCATACACCCACTGGGCGTAATTCTAGTTTTTGGTGTATGTTCATTTAAAGGAGGAAAATTTAAAAACTGAGGAGAAATGACAAAGTAAAGGCAATGAGGAACAGGTGACAGGGATAACATCTCTAGGCTCTGACGAGCATTCAGTATTTAGGAGAAAAAAATGCATCTAACTTTGAGTGACAGTCAAGATTGAAGCTCTTTATGAGAAATATGAAATCTGCAGACATTTTACATCTGATTTTCTTCCTTTTACATTTTAGGTGTTTTGCCGGTGGAAACAAAAAACACTGGAATAAATCAGCAGTTATGCTTTTGGTGGTAGCTCATAAGAATAAATTTGGCGGGGATATGGGGGAAAGAAGCACACATTCAAAACTTAACATGACAGCAGCACATTTATTTTGGAAACCTCCTGAGTTACATAAAAAAGAAAGCACACTGGAGTCTCCTTTTTCTAACTTTTCTTTTTTTTTTTTTTTTACAGTTTAATGTCACAAAAACACATTTTGGAGTCATAATGCTGAGGCACAGAGATGAGAAACAACAAAAGAGGCAAACCTGGGTTTATCACCTGCCATGCTGTGCTCTGTAATGGAATGCGATTCAAATCCCAAGCTCCCCTGAATACTCTGCTGCATGGCTGCGATCCAAAACAAAAACCTCCTTCACTGTACCCTTGACGCTACAACCCTAATGGTGCTTTTCGATGACTAGGCGGGGAACAGAAAACACCTTGACAGTCAATTCTCCTGACTGGCTCTCTGATTATGAGCTCTGACGTGGGTGTTTGCTCAAGGGCAGTAGGTAAAGTTGACATGGGGGGGCGCACAGCAGTGAGAGTGAACTTAAGGCCCACAGGCCAAATTTGACCCCTACAGAGTGCCAAGTGGCCCTCCAACCATTTTTTAATACAAAATCAAAATAAAGTAATGCACACAGGGAATTATTTTTGAATACATAAGGTGGCAGAGTGCATAAAACAGCATCAAAATAGAGCTTGTTTATCAAAAAGTGCAGGTGGAAGAGCCTCCACAACCCCTAACAGAGGTCCCTAGCCCCCAAAAGTCCTAAAAGCCACTGCCTAAAATCCTAGAAATGTCCTAAAATCCCTTAAAACATTCTAAAATCATTGAAACATCCTAAAACCCTTGAAACATTCTGTAATCCTAGAAATGTTCCAAAGTCCTGGAAATGTCCTAAAATTTGAAATATCCTAAAATCCTGGAAACATGTATGGGGTGGCTGTGACTGGCCCCTTGTAATTTTGTAAAGTGGCCCCTCAGCAGAGCAGGTTGAGTATCCCTGGCGTACAGTATCCTTGGGTTTGGAATGCTGCCCAGTGTGTCAGTGGCATGTTTGACACATGCTGCAGTGCATCATAATCAGCCCGGCCGTCACTCAGCCGGGCCCTGCGCTATGAGCCCGCAGCATCAATTGAATCAAATGAGCTTTTGTGATGGTCATGCCTCTGGAGGAAAGCCCCGAGCATAGGAAACATGTCAGCCTAATGTCTGACACACACTCTATCTGACTGATAAAACAGCCGCAGAGATAGCGACTGAGCGGTGGCTTCAGTTTCTGTGTGTGTGAGTGAACGGATCAGCACTGCAGAATACTTGACTGGAGCCAGAGTTGCTGTGTAAGAACTTCAGCCATTGATTGATGATAATGAGTCCTGCTTAAGATCACATGATGGGGGAAGAGAGAGAGAGAGAGAGACAGGGGGGAGGGGGGTGAGGGGGCTGAAAAATGAGCACAGAAGAAGAACGACATAGAGGAAGGAAAACGAGAGGTGAAGCCACAGATGTAATATACGAGGAAAATCGAGTCGGTAGGTGAAAAAAAAGGATGTGAAGGATGAAGCAGAAGAGAGAAAAAGAACAAGAGGTGCAGGAGGAGGAGGAATGAGGGAGAGGGTGAGCAGAGATGGGGGAAGAGTTAAAAAAAAAAACTGTGTTTTTGCAAAAACCCAGGCCATCTGGTGAGATGGAATTACATTAGCGATGCACATACAGCCCTCATGCTCCTGTCTCATCAACACACAGCACAGGCTGAGATGTGCATGTGTGTGTGGGTGATTGCTGTGAGCATTCAAAGTGAGGTTTTGACCTTGAAATTTTCACCAAAATCCAAAACCCCTTACACATATTGCACCAAATCTCTCATCTGGTCAAGCATTTGCCGCACAGTGGAGCTCATGAGGTATCCATGCCTGTAAACACTTGTTCAAACTGCCCAAAAAAGGACAGAAAAAAGCCATTAAGAGGCCTGATGTTTGCAACTATTACCTCACATAAGAGCTCTCCCACATTCCCATTTACTCAATGTTTCATGCATGAATAATCCAATACAAGCAAAAGTGCAATATTTCCACTAGGGCCCTGGCTAGATTAGCAGAGGGGTTTTGGCACTGTCCCCCTGAGGACTCCCAGGCTTCTCCCAGGAACACAGAGCAAAAGTAATCAGACACAAGACACATCTTTCTTATCTCCGGCTCACTCCTAACAAGCACATAATTGCTAATATCTTTGCTGAGCTGGAGAACGAATACCCCGGAGACTGGCTATGTATATACACCGTGATAGAGAGATGAGGATGGGTTGCTATAGGAACAAGGAAGCCTTAATGTGGTAATGCAAGGGGGGGGAGTGAGGGAGGGAGTGAGGGAGGGAGGAAGCAGAAAGGTTGAGAGTCCTGAAGAATTGTGAGTGCTGGTGTGTGTCCCCCTTTGAACTTTTTTATGGTTCATTCTTCTGCAGCAGTGAATCACAGCAGATGTAATTAGTCTTCTTTGAAAGTGAGCAACAGGCGGACTCATTTTAAAGTGAAAACAAATCTTTGCAATTTATACTAAATTAAGTACGAATATAAACCAGGAAATGAATGACTGAATAAGTTTTTACTGCCTTTTCTGTGGCAAACTTTAATCATTGCTGCTGCAGCAGCCTGTTGTTTTCAGAGGCTGTGTATCAGGGACCTTTAGAGGGACAGGTGCTTAAACTTAAAAATAGGCATCTGGAACAATGTTTTAAAGGTCTATTTGTATAGAATTTAGGGGACATATATTGGCTGAAATGGAATATTATATAATAAGTATGTTTTCTCATTGGCGGCAGTTGCCATAGGCGTTGTAGGCGGCCGCCTAGGGTGCCTTCCCGAGGGGTGGGGCTAAAATTACGGGCAGAAAAAAGCAAAACGTTAAAGTGAGTCGTCCCAGCCTAAATAATGTGCAAAGCAATCTTTGGTGGGTAATGTCGAAGTAATAGTGGAGTCAAAAACAAAAACAAAAAAAAACCCCAATAAATCCATATTTAACACAGCAGGAGAAGAGCTGCCATGGATATTTCTTTAAGCCGCACTGAGACAAAGGGAGGATCTGCACTTTTCCCTAATTTTGTAATGCATTTATTACCAGCAATCATGGGCAGTTTAAAGAACCGCACCTTGTTTCTTTTGGCAAGAGGGATGTCAGATATGTTGCCTTTCAAAGCCTATGGTGAACAAGGCACCAAAACCCAATAACAACTAAATTATTGCAGAAATACAGGTCTTTCTTTGTGCTTTTTGGCCACTCTAAGCACCCATACCATAACAGAGAAGTATCAAAATCCAAGTGGTGGCTGGCTTCGCCAAGTGACCACAAACGACAGCTCAATTGACTGCAGTAATAACCTGCTGCTACGACCACTATTAAAGTTATGTTGCAGAACTAATGTATGATTTCAAGGTGACACTGTGGAACGCTAATACTATAGCCTAAATATTCAAGTTCCAGTTTTTTTATTGTCATTGCATAAAACAATGAAACATAGGAGCATCTCTCAAGACAGCGTAAACATACAACATACAAATATATACAAACAAATAAAATGAAATTTTAATGTGCAGAGTGTGCAGATGTGCGCTGTAGCGCAAGTGTTATAAAGTTATAATCAATCAAACAAACAAAAGTTACCATCTAAACATCGCTGCTGAGTGACTGATGGCAGCCAGGTCTTTTATTATTAATGGCTGAATTATTATGAATTGCTGAATGTTCTACTTGATAAAAGCCACAGGCAGGCGCAACCTCAGCTTCCCCCTCTGCACGTGTCTGCTGTATAACAAGATAAATGAAGATCAGCTGTGTGTAATAAAACTCTAACAGCTTAGTTTAAGCTAAGTACCCCTGTGTCAGTGGGGTCCAACACACAGTAAGTTTCCTGCCAAAAACTGGATCATAAGAGTGAAAGAACATCCCGAAAAGATCCAAGACACTGTTAAGTGAAGTGAGTCAGATGACGGATACAAGAAAAATTCCAAGGCAATGACTATCCCTTATAGGTCAATAGTTATCGTGGCTAATGTAGTGCAGAAAGCATGCCAGAGACTCAGAAACACCCCAGCCATTACACTTAATGCTACTTCAGTCAGAGACACTTATGTTAAGGACCTGAACATTTTTAGCAAATTATGTAAATTTGGATTCGGTGGAAAAGGCTCTGCTCTTCGAGGGAGTCCTCTGAGCAACAATGGCTATTCTGCAGATCCCTCACATAAACTGTGTTGAGTTTATCAGCAGAGTAATTGTGAATGGTGTCAGGTCATAATGCCCACACGGAGCACCTGTATCAATATGAAATTCAATATGAAATATGCTCTGAACTTTTATTGTGTTTTCAAACGTTTGCATACAATTTTGCATCCAACCCACTCCATCTCCTGGAGGACTGGCACAAACAAAGGTTCCTCTCACACATGCAACCCTGAACTTATCTAGAATTTAGGAGTATGTGAGAATGGAAAATGTTCAAATCAGTTGGACTGGACATAAACAGACTTTACTCTCCCAAGTACAAAGTTATCAAAATGTTGTTTCTTTTATGTGACTGGGGCAAAACTGGAAGAATACCAACATCTGAGGCTTAAAAAGTATTATTTACACAAAGACACCAATGAAAATGTCTAACTGAAGAGACATCAATATTCTGAAACTATTGTCCGAATCAGTGGATTGGACAGTTTCCTAGTAAAAAGTCAGTATAATGTCCGATTAAGTTCATGTATGAATATAGCAGGTCACTGTCCTGAGGATTCACCACAAGCAAGTGGGCGTGGTGTTGAAGTTTCTATAATGTGACTGATGCAAAACCGAACAAATACAAACATTCAAGAGTGAAAAAGAAAGGTACGGTTCATGAAATTCAGTTGATAAGAGCCAATGTTAAAATCATCAAATTCAAAGAACAGCATAGAGACTAAAATATCGAGTGGCTGCTTCTGCAGTGTACTTTTAGCACCATGCTTTGCCTCCTGCCCGGCCTTCCCAAGCACAGCTCCTTGCCTGAACCAAAGGGAGCATTTCCAGTATTTCAAAAACACATCTGACACAGTTTGTTCTACAAGCATAAGTCTGGACAATATCTGGACCTGTTTCTCTGCACATAAACAGGATTTTTTATGAGCAAAAGGCTATACACTCGCAATCAGAATGAAATAAACCCAATGTCAACACAGAGGAAAAAAAAAGTTTAAAATAAAATTTCTTCTTTGTCCAGCCTTTGTATCCTAGACATAACTGAGCTTAATATAACATCAACATGAGATTTGGACCATTTTCTTAGATTTATTAAATGCTCTTTTTCCTTTCTCACTGCACTGGTCTTTATTTGTCTGAAATAAGGCGCTCTTGAAATAACAGTAAGATACAAAAGAAAACTTGAAAAAGTCTCAACTCTGTGTTTTTTTTTAAATCTGTTCTCAGAGTTGAGAAACCTATGAGCACAGCAAAAGAACTCTTTGTAATTTATTATTTTGCTCCTCAGTCCCCCTAATCTCCAAATAAAAAGCTGATTTATTTCTCAGAAACAAAGAAAAGACTATCGTATAGACATCTTCATGGTAGGAATGGCCGCTGTACTTTGAGTAGTGTGGAAAAAGAAGTGTTTCCAACATCAAGTTAACCATTAACTTATACACCCAGGGGCAGATTTACGGCCATCGAGAATAAATTTCATGTTAAAGGCAGTGAGAAGGCCACAGCTTCAGACTTCAATGGGTCGAATAAGAATACTGCCAAATTCTGCATTAATATGATGCATGTAACTAGTCATGTGGTAGCCAAACAACTGATGAATAATCCAATTATTATGCATGAATAGAGCAGAGTATGCCAATCAGCTAATGCGAGCACAGCTTCAGTGCTCCGACTTTACTAAACAGCCAAACACAGAGAATCAAGAACTTCCAAAGAAGCAAAAAAAAAAAAAAGTCCATGTAGGGAGGAGGTCAGGGTGAAAGGAGGGTCACAAAAACTTTGTTGTTTGGTTTTAAAGCATGAACTTAATTGTTTAATTCACTTCAACCATGTGCTTATTATTGTAACAATGATGAAGAAGGCTGCCTAACCTTAATGAAGTAATCCGAACCATCATGTTTCACAACGACAAAGACAAACAACGTGGTGGTCTTTTCTGAAACCCTAAAAGACTGCACAAGGAAAATAAAGAGAAAACCTTTTGCTGTCTACAAGAGAACTGTGGTTTCATTTTCCAGCAAGACAAACATTTCTTCATTGACATTTCATCATTTGGCAGACGCTTTTCACTCGCAGTTGAGCTACAATCCAAGCCCCAGTGGATCAAGGAGAACACACCATGTCTCCTAGAAATTACATTTGTATATTACTAAATTGCTTTCATATTTATGTTGTGGTGACAGTGTAATAGCTGTCTGGATTATATTCACAGGCAACATTTTTTTCAGTTAATGAAACACTGTATTTATGTACCGTAAGGTGGGCGGTGGACATACAAAGTGCAGGACTGTGACACCAGAATCCAGGGGATGCATCCAAACTGCTTTGTAAAATTGCCTATTTTAGCAGAAAACACATGAAATATGATGTCTGTGAACATCCTGCTGATGAGTTCAGTATTGGCATTTTTGCAAATTAGTAAAGATCAGGACAGCACTCCAATTCTAATTTATTTATTGCCATACAGGTGTGGTAATAAAAAAGTTATAATCGGAGTGCTGTCCTGATTTTTACTGCATTGATATCCACTTGGAGGACTCAGCACCCACTCTTAAAAAGTTAAATTGCGAGTGAGCATGTTGTGTGCTATATTTATTCTTAGTTTTACATTTTATACATTAATGAAGAACATTTCCTCCTTGTGTTTTCCTCAGCATTATTTCTCCCTCAAAAATGTATTTGCTATTTGAAAATAGTTGTCAATAATAAACATAATCTAGGAGACAGAGGAACCACCAAGAATAACCATCACAATGCTAAAAAACAACAACTATAAAGTCAAAACTATCACGTTGACAGGTCGAAGGAATTGTATCGAGTTTCAAGGAATTGAGCACCGACATGCAAACGGGTGTTTAAGTGCATTTCTACATCCATTTATGCAAATATGGGTTCAGAAATGAGACTGGTGAATCAGGCGTACGCACGGCTTTATAAATCTGACGCAGGGATTGTGTTTGTATATTTCTGCCATTGTGCGCACATACAGTTTTAGCCATAAATTTAGAGTTTCATGCATTTGGCCATGGCCCCAGTCTGATCCAGAATTTACAGTCAGAAAATCCCTCACAGCGTCACTGTAACAACTTAACAGACACCAACGGTGTGAATTTTCATTATTTTGTGTTTTACATTTACACTTAACTTAAAGCAAATTGCGGATATTTATTTCTAGACCTCTTTGCTGTAAAACAGTGAAACAAGAAAAAAGTCCACGGGGGAGTGTAAGTCGCAGTTCAACACAACACAGGTGGGAAAGAGTGATAGACAGCCAGTAATTAGGGGGCAGAAATAGACTCACAAAGTGAGCGGGATGAAAGCAGCGAGAAGTAGCGACAAAGACAGACACCTCAACTGTGCGAAAAAGGAAGCTCTGAAAATACATATTCCTATTATTGTTCATATTAAATTCACTATTTCTTCCACTGCGACAGAGTGCGCTGCACATGTACAAGCTATTTCTCATAAAAGTCATTTGTTACAAGTCATCAAAATGCATCAGTGAGGCTTTTATTGAATTGAAAGACTGTATCGTTCTTACAGTGCATTACTGGATTACCAGCCAGCTATCTGTAATGTCAGCTTTTGTACTGCGACATGGGGAAAACCGAGGCCATAACTTATGTGTGTGAGAGATCACATTATGTTGGCCGAGCTCTAATCATTCTTTGATGCCAGAGGCGCTTCATTCAGCCTCCCCCTCTGTGTCTTTATCTGTCTCTCTCTCCGTCTGTCTCTTCCTCTCTTTGCCTCCGCATGTTTGTCTCTATCTTCCGCTCTTTATCTCTCGTTTTCCTCCTCTCCGTCTCTCTGTAATGGTATTTCAATAGGACAGATAGCCACAGGAATCCAATACGCAGGCCGTCTAATTGAGTCTTTAATAGGTTGTCTGATGTCTGCTTGCTGCTAGCTCACACTGAGCGAGACAGAGAGACAGAGTCACACTTCAAACAACACACCACCGCCAGCTGGACTCGTCTTAAAAGGTCACTCCACGTGGCTGGATCAACAGCATTAACATGTTGTTTGGTAATTAAACGCACTAGAAAGGATTTGGTTTCTTTTATCTTCTAGGGAAAACGTTGCGGTAAACTTTCCACTTTGCTAAATAAAAGACTGACATTACTTTTTCTTCAGAGATGCTCAGTCAGAATAACTGAGGGTGGATCAGAGAACCTGCTCATTAAAGCTGCATTTATGCCTTTCATTTTTGGTGTATTGATTTAAAGTTTACACCCATATGATAGTCTTGAAAAACACTAAGTTAGAAAAAAAGAAGTTATAAATGCTGTGCTTTCATTATAACAGTTTTATCTATAAATGAAACTTTAGTTTTACATTAAAACTGACAACTACTCTGAGAAAACTATTGCTAACTTTTGAGAAAATAGTTCTAAAGTGAATATTTAAACTTTTAAGTGAACTTGAGCTCCTGGCAAATGGGTCACATTTTGTCTTTGTCTAAAATCACTCCTTTGTTAAATAATTCACTACACTCTAATTGACAATAGTTTTGCACAATAGTGAATTTCTGAACTTTTGACATTTTAGGTCTCAAGGCCCAAGTTACTTTACTGAGAATCAAGCAAGGAGTCCAGTAAAATCATCAGTCATCTTTAGTCATATGAAATTGTGATGATAAGTTAATAGCTAAAAGGAAAGTTGCTCCAGGATTTTGAGATGTTGCTATTACAACAATGATGTGATAATTAGAATTCTGCACGGCCTTGCATCTTTGTCCACTTGCTGCAACCTTACCTCAAATCCCATGGATGGGTTTAACATTGGAGTTAGCTGAAAGTTGGTGCCTTCTGTCGTTGGTATCATGCATTGAGGGGGTGTGCAAAGTGTTGGCATATGATGGCCTGAGATTGAAAACTAGCTACATGATCCTTGTATCCAAATGTTATTATTTTTTAAAGTAGCCTCTTCCATGAAAGCTGCCTCATGCATTACTGGTTTGTGGTGTACTAGTAGTGTTGCCAGGTGCATTGCCAAAAAAAATCCCAATGATGTTTCAAAAACAAAACAGAACTTCAGAAAAATGCAAATATTTAATGAACAACAGTCAAGTCCCTTTGAGCCATCTGCCTTAAGCAGAGTCTCAAGTCATGGAGGCAAAGTCAGGTTGAGTCTTTTATCAGTTTTAGTCAAGTAAGTCTCAAGCCCTCGAATTTGTGAGTCAAATCTGACTCGACTCAAGTGATGTGACTTCAGTTCACCACTTCTGACAACATATTGCATCATGGGATGTTGGGTAATGGATGATCCAAAATCATTGGTGCACTCCAATTCCCATGCTACCAAACTATATAGTACTGTAACCAGGTAATAATTTCTGGAAAGAGACATCTAGAGTACCATCTAGTTCTATCATATTTGAGAGAAGGCAGACATTTCTACAGCCGATATCTCCATCAGTCAACAGCTCACACCAAAACAATCTAGACTGATAAATAGAACTACAGGTAAGAGGAAGTTTTTCATTTGGGTGAACTGTCCCTTTATGCATAAAAGCTCATTAATGTCCTTGGAAACAGAAGTTTGATAAAATAACTCAGGGTCCTTTATTTGTTATTTTTTTGCAGAGGTTTATCTTCAGCACTGGATGAAGTTTGCTCTGTTGTCACTTTTGTGCATGTGTCTTGGTTGGCAAATATATTTTAGAAATTGAATTTGAGAGACTAAACAAACACAACAAATACAAGCAAAATAAAAGACGAAAAACAGCACACTAATGAAATCACTCTTTTCCTTGAAAGAATTACAAGGCCATCTACAGGCTCCATATTTTCCATTTAGCCCAACAACCCAGACGGATATATCTTATGGTTGTTATATAATGAGGATGACTGTGAGTGGATGATTCAGGTTTCTAGTCTGTTATAAAAGAACGCTTGTATGCCTGTTTGTGTCTTTGGACGGCTCAGATACTGCACTCTATAGCGAGTGTTTGGATCATTACTGATATTGTTTAAGTCAGAGCAGTGTCGCATCTATTTGCCTAATGATATCAGATTGCTTCTGGTGAGGATTTAAGGACTGTTTTTTTTTTGTTTGTCTCACATCACACCGTCTTTCATATGTTGATTTTTGTGCTAGCGCGAGTAGATGTATGCCAACCTCTGAGTATGTGTTATGGGTACCTACGTGCTAACCAGCACTGCAGGGCCGTGACTTTATTCTATCTGCATAACGGTGGGATAATTAACATCTTCACCTGGCTCCTAGTTTGTTCATTTAAAAAGCCTAATTAATCACAGGGACAACGTTGGGACTGGAGTCAGAGCCGCCAAGCGTGAAATTACCTTTCTCAGAGACTGGGCTCAAACGTCCATAAACAGTGATCCTGCCAGCCTACCCTCTGTACCCGACTCTTTATCTCACACTATACACTGCCTTGGAAGGAGGGAGCGAGAAGAGCAAGAGCAAAAAAGGCCAGCAGAGGCGGGGAACAATGTAGATGAATAGTAACTGAAGTAGGAGATCCAAGGGGGAAGTTTCTTTGTGATATCCCACCACGCGGGCAGAGTGATGGTCCTGCTTTGCTGCGTAAAAATAAAATTAGCCAGGTATCTGGAACACCTACTCTGAGTGAGCTCTCTGACCAAATCAATAACTTTGAACTTTCCAACATGGGAGCACAGAGAAACTCTTGAAACTCTTCACATCAATAGACGCTATCATATCCCGCTGCCGGTGTTGAGTACAGCAGCAGCAGTTCTGGGAGTAGCTCGTATGAATCATTCAGGACACCCACTCTCCTAACCTCTCCCTCTCTACCTACCTGCAGCCCCCCCACCCCGCCCACCGAGAGCCGCCGTCAGCATCAACTGTCTTTGTACTTAACCTCACACATCACAGCTAACTCGTATATCAATGTTGTGTTGAGACAGCGGAGAAGGGATATGTGTCTATTTCTGTCTCAGTAGGAGGGCATGATGGCCGCTTTGCGTGTGTGTGTGTGTTTGAGATATTGTTGAACTTGATGGAGGTGTATGCTTTATGAGCTCCGTGGAAGTGCCGTCTGTATTTTCAGGTCTCTGACACTGAGTCACATGACAGCACGTGTATGGAAACAGATATGTAAATGCTCATTTGACAATTATAGTATTAATAAAGAATGGTTTAAGTTATGACATTAGTCCCCTGCTGCACACTGCATGTGATACTATCAGTGTTGGGCAGTGATGAGTTTCTAGTGTTACAGTCATAATATAACTTTTTCCAGTAACAAATAGTGTAACTAAATACTTCTAAAAAATGTCAGTAATAACACTACAATGACCCCCAAACCAAATAAACTGTTGCGTTATCAGCTCACTACTAACTTGAAATACAGCATCACATCAGCTGATTCATTTTCATCATCGTCTGTGGGGACTGACTTGCTTTTGGAGCCAGCCTCAAGGGACCATTCAAGGAATTGCAGTTTTTGGCACTTGTACATTTCCAGCTGGCACCTGTTGTCAAAATGCTCTGCTCTCTGCTCTGAAAGAATACGGCTGGATGGGATTATTAGCGTGCGCATGAAACCCTAAATCGCAGCGTCAGGAAATAACGCTGCCGGTAAAGATGTAATATAAGCAGCGCGAGTGTGCTTATTAGGTGGACATGTGGTTGGGAGGGTGGATGGGTCCCACAAACAACTGACTTTTTTGCAGGAGTTTGGAGTTCACTTCCCGTGTGGTTGTGTGTGTGTTTTTGTTCCTACACCTTATACCATGGGCCTTATTTTGCCTAAACCTAACGATCTGTGACTTTGTTGCCAAATCCCAACCTTTGTGACAGTCTGCATTGGTTGCCATTTGATGTTATGTAAACATAATGACGTGCTGCTGCATCCCACCATGGTCATTTGTTGACATCATGGTAATGGCATCCCAGAGTGTACACAGCTGACACAGAAGGATACCTAAAACGTCATAAGTAGATGTGGAAGGTCACTAACAGAGTGGCACCATGTGACGAGTTACATCAAAATGACACTGGCATGAGACTTCTGGAAAACATTGGATTTTGGTAGCTTGATAACACAACTTAAAAGCAACAAAATATTAACATCATCTGTTGTCAGTATTTGATGTCAAATTGACCTAACATTGGATTGGATTTTGGTCACCCAACATTACAACCTAAATTTAAACATACATCAACATCCTACAGAGTTGGTGGCCAGCTAGATTTTCTTCATTTTTTTCAGCCCTGGAGGTTGCTGTTTGACGCAGCTGCTTTTAGAATTTGAATGCCAAACGAACAAGAGGACAGAAAAGCAGAAATGATGTGGTGGGTTGAGTTGATTTCAGGGACTTCCCTTTCTATAAGCGCTGTTGTTGAAGAAAATTTCAGTCATTTAGAGATGTCATTATGCTTCAAATAAAGCATCTGAACCAAAAAATATGACACTGAAGCCTACGTCCTGCAGTGATTGGTTGTGCAGACATGCTCTCTCACACTTTTATTCCTTCCAAAATGACATTCACCAGTTTTTCCATTAGTACAACTCAGTGCAACACCATGAATGCCTTTGAGGAGTGTGCGAGACAAAGTGTGCGCCATTATCCCCATTCATACAGTTCATTGTGCCCTGCCTCACTCTATGACCGCAGGCTTTTTACAATGCCTTTAGACTTGTGCCTTCAGATGGTTAAAAGGCACTTTGTATGAGCTAGGTTGTTTGAAGCATACAGTATGGTATCATTTAGATCCTCAGTTTTATTAACAGAAGGTCGAAAGGGGGATTGTAACCCTGCTGTTTTGAAAGTAACTCCAACCCCTCAATGACAGCTGGAGCCAAATGCATCAAATTTGAAACTATTAAGACTGAGATCAATCTTAATTTATAAGGTGGGCTCCAACAAACCTCTGTCAAAACTCATCCAATGAACAAGTGGGGAAAAGATCTTAATATTAGCACCAGTAATGAGTTTTGGATTCAAATACACAAAAACGTCTTCAACATGAAAAAAATAACACTGGATTAATTCAATACAAAGTCATGCACAGAATACATATTACATATACATCATATTACATATGATGTACCTCATGGGACTTATCACAACTCAATACAACTAACAACTACTTCCATGTAGTTTGGCTCTGCAGAGCAGTGCAACACAGACATAACTAGTAAACTATCACTATTCTTTGGTTGCAGCATCCTCTCCCATCACTGTGCATACTAGGAAACCTGAGCATACGTGACACATCACAAAAACAAATCTCAGCACCCTTACTTAAAGCCCTATCTATCATAAAATACTAAACTGGTACGACAAAAAACTATCAACATCTCACAGTGATTCAATCTTTTAACAGAACAGGCAACACTGGAACTACACTCAGCTCGACAAAAAAGTTATAACAACAGAAATTGTTAAAAATTGAACAATTTCTCGAAAAATGAAGAGTTAACTTCTTAAGTCTCTTGATTTGCTGGTTATCTATCTAAAATAGGTCCAACAGTAGAGAGCTGACAGGATATGAGAGTTAGAGGGATTGAGAATGACGTGATACAATGGTCCGCAGCTGGAACCGAACGGAGGATGTTAATGCTCATCATTAAACCTCTGGGACTCCAGGGCCACCCATCTTTTTAAACCTTTGTTTAACGAAATTTTCAACACTGACTCACTTTGTTTCTGCAAGTATGATTGCACATGTCATGTTGATTTAGCTGGAGGGTCGACAGTGCCGGTCAGGTCATGTCCAGTGCAACGGTTCAACTTTCATTCATGGAACTGTTTCACAATAACCGGATGTTTTGAGAGGACATTGGGACAATGGCTGGTTATTAATGGCAAAGCTTAGTAAGTAGATACTCAAGAATCCTTTTGGCATCAACGTGTGTGAGGACAGTCAAAAACATTTGAAACACACACAGAGTGCCTCCATGCAACATTCGTTCCAAGAAAAGACACACTAACATAGTTGCAAACACACAATGTTAGGTCAGAGGGGACGAACATTTCAATCTTCTGTACAAATTTGTGATGAGCAGTGTGTTTTGCTGGTCCTGTGGGAACTGGCACAGATAATTAATTTGGTTTCATAAACTTCTGTTGCCACATACTGGGGGACTGGGAGCTCAGAGTAAACAAATATTTAAATTAATACATCCAGACGTCGTCCTTTCCCAGGTAATCACCACGGAATAATCATGCGCCTGTGTGTGCATAAATACACGTAGTCATGTGTGCTGAAGTGAGTGCGCCTGTTTGTTTTTTTCAGGCATACGTCTGCTGTTGCTGCTGCTGCTGCGTGCTGCCGAGTTCCCAGGGAAATCAGAGCACATACAGAGAGAGAGAAAGAGGGAGGGTGGGGGGTGGGTGGGGGGTACAAATAAATAAATTTGTTGAGAAAAGGGAGGGGAGCGGGAAAAAGAATTAGGAGAGAGGAGGGAGAGGCAGCGAGAAGGAAAAGGGAAAGGGAAAAGGAAGGCAGAGTTTCAGGGAGTAAATTGTTGACGCCAGGCTGCTCGCTGGCAGCTGACAGACGGAGAATGTGGGCTGGTTTCTGGGTTGCAATCAAATCCCTATAAACAGAGTGATCATTCACTCTGCCTAAACTCTACTGCATTACTGCCAACCAGACACACACTTTCTCACACACTCATGCAGTTGTGACAGCAGAAGTGTGGCGTTTACAGCAGAGTTTGTAGTCTGTGCACATCGGGGATCTTTGCATCGTATATGCATGGATAAATCGTGCGTGCATTAATGCGTTCACACAGATCGGAGAGCAGAAAGTGACAAGTGGAGGACGGAAATGACAAGAATTGTGAGACAGAGACAGAAAGGTGTTGGAAATAAAAGAGATTACTTTAATCCCTGAATTCCCCTAGGGGTCGAGAGTGCTCCAGCGTGTCTTTTAGGTTTCACTGTATAGAACGGCGTGATACTTCAGAGGTGATGTAGGAGTTGTGACTCTGTTGTTGTTAATGTCTGATAAGCTCCTTAGCAATATAATATTCAGAGAAATATTCAAAACTTTGCAGGCAGGTGGTTTAGAATAACAGGATAAGTGGAGAACTTTTGCACCCCAAGGATGGAATTTACCTTTTGATCTCAGTAAGAGGCGACAAACACCTGAGTGTGTGTCTGCACGTGTGTTCAAAAAGCAACCATGTTTGCTGCTGTTTGCACAGTCACAAAAAAAAAAAAAAATCATTGGGCTGCATGTCAGAGCTGATCAAGAATTTCTTCCATCTCAGTCTGGACCAATAAGCTGGACGCTTACCTGTGCACTTACTCCACTCAGAGGGAGAATCAGCGAGCATAGAAACACCAAGTCAGGGAAAAGAAAAACTCTCATTGACTTCACATGCTTCTTAATGTGTCTGCCTCAAGGTCCTGCTGTTCTCAACCAGCTGCTTGCTGTATGCCCCCGCTGCCACCAGAAGCCGATACAGCGGCTGTGCTGTGAAGTAATGGGTTTTGTTTTCTTGGCGTGTGCCACAGGTCGCTGCTCATGTGAATGCTTGCTTCAGGACTTGTGTTGTTCTCAAAAAAAGGTCTGAATAAAAAGGCCTGCAAGAGCTCGCTGACTGATGGATTGTCTGACTGATGCCAGCAGACTGCTTGTCTCAAAGACTAAGCTAATTCTTACACAGCAAATTGGACAGTTTACAGTGATAGCTGCAGCAGATTTTACCAGGAAAAACCTCACAAATTTTGAAAACAATGAGTCAAGGCTTTCTCAGCATTTCTGCAATATAAAGGTTTTTTTTTTTCATCATTAGATAGAGGGTGTTATACTACCGTACAAACTGTAAAGCCTCTGAAGCCAAATTTGTGATATAAGTTATATTAATAAACTTAACTTGGCTTAATGTCTAATCAATGAGTCATTTAAATTGTAATGTTGTATGTGTATTTTATTACATATTTTAATGTATTCTATTTTAAGATCTTTTTTTTCTTCTGTAAAGTGTCTTTTTTGTGCTGAAAAGAAAACTTGCTAGCAGACTTGATCAGCTATGGTAAACATTAACTATTTAAAGTTAATATTAGCTAATTAAGCTTATATATTTTCATGAGCAAACAGGCAATCTCTGGAAAAAGTTTTCCAGCTGACTTGTTTTATAACAATAACTCTGTAAAAGGGGTATTGAATATGCACTTTATGATCGCAATAATTAAACCCTGAGCTGCATGTGCAGGCAAAATGTCAGCATCCTCACCAGTTGATGATCTATATGGCAGACATGGAAATTAAAAAAAAAAAAAAACAGCAAGGCTGTGCTATCAGAAAAATGTTAAAATGGCGGCACCATGGAACCACTGCACCACAGTTTTAAACAAGTGGTTAACGTTGTAAAACAGTCACAGTTTAAGTAGGTTTAGAGGAAAAAATACTTGGTTAGGTTTAGGAAAAGATTAGTTGTTCCTGTTAAAATAAGTACGTTTGCTATTTACGGGACGTTAACACCTCGTAACATGACATGTATGTCAAGGCCATGCTCTGAAGCCCCAGTTTTCTAAAAAAGTCCCATTGGACTGGAAGGCTATTTATGCAGCCCAGTATCCTAAAAAAAAACATATGCATTGCTCTGAAGGGGTCTTTCTCTAAAAATAGGTTACACCTTTCTCCCAAACAGAAGCACATGGATAATTATTATGCAGAATTACATCCTCGGACAATTCTACTGAAAGGCATGACCTGTCCTACTTTGACTCTGATTGGCTTACTATGACATTATTTCCTGAACCAATCTCTCTCCTCATGCGTAAACCAAACCCACCCACTTTTGGTTTTGGTTCACAAGGACACAATCAGCAGTCTCCTGGCTGAAAGACTTGGGCATCATTATAATAATGCAAGGGGAAGCCATTTGCATTTTAATTTGACTCTGAAGGGGTCAGTGGTTAAGTTTAGGCACAAAACTACTTGTTTAGGATAAGGAAAAGGTTGTGGTCGATGTTAGTCAAGGGTCAACCCCTGTGACCAATAACTAATGTGACAAAATAACTCAACATTAACTTTTAGTTGAACACCAGACATGAACGCCATTGTCCTGGGTCAAAGTCCTGTGCGTACTGGACCCATCAACCTCATTCCCCACAAACCCTAAGCAAACATTTGCACTCTTTATACTATATAAATGCACTGGATATCTAAAAATGGCATGTAAAAGTCTACATTAAAGTTGCTTAAAAGCCTCTCATACAGATGCTAAAGGGGCGCTGACCAATCTGGGTATTTTGACGCCCTGAAAAAGTGTACAGAAATGGTCCATAAATGATAACAAGTGTTTTCTGGCACCAGCTTTTTGGCTCTATTTCACATTCAGACATTATGCTTTTACAGAGAATTTCCATAATATTTACAACAAAAGTTATAGGTGTAAAAGGGGTTATTGTATGGCTGTCTAATTTCCAATCCAGAATAAACAGAAAGGTGCCCTCTGTTTTAGATTGTCGAATCAGTATCACCATCTCATTTTCTGGTTTTCCATTTCCCAAGATTCCCAGACCCTGATGGAGGCTGAAGCAACTTAATCAGCAGTTTAAGGAAAACCCGTTTGCTCCTCTGGCTGAAAACGGTGTCATGGTGCTGTCTTATCATTTCAACACATTAAGTGCCACGCTACTGTAATGTGAGTAACAAGAAAAGTGCTTGTCTTAGAATCATGGTGGAGTAGAAATATGAAGAAGCTGAAAAACTTGAGTACAAAGTACCTAAAAATAATACCACAAGTGTGGTACTTCACAAAATGTACTTTGTTACTTTCCACCGCTGCCTGTACACTCCCAGGCAAGTTATTTTGGAAATCCTTTCTGGATGATAATGTTGCCTGTTGCAAGAAAGTGTCCTCGCTGTGAGCTTCAGACAATGACTTTTTCAACACACCTGCCCCTCAACGTTTTTTTCTCAAGGACATCTTGTCGGTACAGATTGATTGACAGACCTTAGCTTGCTCCCCACGTCAACAGTGACACCTCCACCACGAATGTCAGTCCAACATCTGCTCCTGTGCAGCGAGAGCCACAGTCAGAGTACAGAAACATATCATTTTTACAAAACCGCAGCACTTGCAGAAAGAAATCCCCCCTCTCTCCACTGTGAGTGTTTCAGTTTAAAGATAAAAAATTCTGGGTTGTGGATTTGGGCGGGTCCATCCGTCTCGCTGTCTTTGGGCGCCGCAATGACAACGCCTCCATTGTCACAGCTGAGAAATGGTTTCCCACTATTTGCATTTTTATTGATGCTCCAAATTGCAAATAGCTCTCTCCTCCTTCTGTCTTTGTCTTTGCGTTGAGGAGGGAAAAAAACCCTCATTTGTTCAAGCAGGCCCTATATAAATCACTATAGCAGAGTGAAGTGAACTGAACTCATCTCTGAATAAAACATCAGGTTGCAGACAGAGCACACTGGAAGCAGTTCTCTCTCTTAGGGGTTTTTTCTTTGAAATTTGCTGTACCCCTTGCCTCTGTACTCTGGAGAGCTGGAACTAATACTGAAGAGGAAGAAACACAGTGCTCACACAGATTGCCTTCACAGCTCGTGCTTTGGAGTCTTCCTGTTAACTCGGTGTCAAGAGCATGTAACATACACTACATGCAATAAGGGGCTACACAGTAATTGGTCAGACGCATTGATTGCCTTGCTGTTTGCTGCACAAGTACAATATGGATCAGGCCATTACCACCACAGTCACAACACTGCAGTAACAAACAACAGTATCTGCACTCTATATGAGAGTGCAATTATTTATCAGTCGGTGAATTACCGTGAAATCCGAGTCACACACCTCTCTTTTTTTCCTTGTCTCACTTTCTTTCAAAATGAGCGACTGCGAGCAGATGAAATTTCATTGTTTATGTATTTATTCATTGTGAAGCAGGGATTACTGACGTTACAAGGTCATTCAAACAGATGAGTGAATACTCTATTGACTGAAATGTAAATACGGGCTCATACTGGGCTCCAGTCACACACAGCTGAAGGTACAGCAGCTGTCTTCATTGTCCTTCATTGTCAACCAGAGGAGCAAAAGTGTTTTCCTTAAACTGCTGATTAAGTCGCTCCAGCCTCCATCAGGGTCTGGGGATCTTGGGAAATGGAAAACCAGAAAATGAGATGTTGATATTGATTCGACAATCTAAAACAGAGGGCACCTTTCAGTTTATATTGGATTAAGTGACAGCCATACAATAACCCATTTTACACCTGTAACCTTTGTTGTAAATATTATGGAAATTGTTTGTAAAAGCATCATGACTGAATGTGAAAAAAAAACCAAAAAGCTGGTGCCAGAAAACGCTTGTTATCATTTATGGACCATTTCCATATCCTTTTTTCTTTCCACAACACTCTTTTTTTTTCTTTTTTAAATGTATTTGTTAGATTGGAGTTCTTTTCCACAGCCAACGGGTATAGAGTGGGCACTGGCTTTTCTTATTGCAATTTCTTTATAGTAGAAAAGGTGTTCTGTATCTAATTTTGACAAGATTGTGTTCAGGTGTGTATTCAATTTTCTGCGTTATGTTCATGCTCCCCTTCCAAACTGGAAGGAAAAATGAAGTTAAAGTATTGATTATAATGTGACGAAAATGTCCTTATACCTAAACATCAGTAAACACCAAGAAAAAGATGGAAAGGACTGGCACCAACTACAGATCTATAGATCACCAGCTAGATCTGGCACAGCAGAGGACTCTGCGACTCTAGTGAGAAAGGGTATGGAAGACAGCACTTGCTTTATGGTAACTAAGAACTGGTTTGATGGTGGGAATGTGAGGTGCTGTCCAGCTCCTGCCTGCCCTGCATAAGACAACCCGTTTTCACTGCCAAAAACCATCTTCCACGTCCACCAGAACGCTGCTGACAGACAACAGACTTTCATGCGCGAGTGCAGAGTTTACTTCTTGTGTGTGTGTGTGTGTGTGTGCGTGCGCGCGCACGTGTGTGTTTTAAACCTAAGCCCTGTGCCTCTTTTGCCTTAACCTAACCGTCTGTGACTTTGTTGCCTAATCCCAACCATTGTGAAAGTCCATGCTGTTGTGCAAACATAAGGAGCATGCTGATTTGTGCATGATGTGATATCACAGTAACCTGATGCATCATCCCACCATGTGCATTTGTTGACATCACCATAATGGCATCCTGGAGCATAAACAGCTGACGCAGCAGGATACCTAAAACGTCATAGGTAGACATGGAAGGTCCTGACAGGGAGGCACCATGTGACAAGTTCGGAGTAAGAACGCGTTGTACCACAGGGGGAGTAAACAAGCTCCCAAGGAAAGCGGCATAGACTTGCAGCTATTTTTTCACAATGGCAGTATTGCAGTGTAAAATCCTGTGTCCCAAAAAGCATTTTCAAGACACATCTGTAAATCTGTTGACAGGACACCTCCAACTGCAAACAAGGTCATTGTTTCTCTCTTTGGTATACATTTTTGAACCAAGGAGTTTGTAAAACCTTCCTTACGATGAAAAAAGTGTTTTACAAAGTTAAGTTAAGGTTAGGAATTCCATTGGAATGAACAGGTGCCATCTTGGCATCTGTTATCAAGATATTATTATAAATCTATGTAGTAAACACCCAGGATCACTGCTATATGCCACTCAGAGGCAGCTGAAGAACGGACTTGCTGCACACAACCAGGAGGAGTGACCATGCAGCCATCTAGTTGAGGTTGTAATATGTAAACAAACAATGAATAATGGCCTCAATGACGCAGGAAACAAGGCCATTCAAGGTCTGAAGCACGTCCCATGCCACTACTGCTGATCACCAATGACATTAATGCATTCACTGAGTCTGTGGTGGATTTAATTTGTAAAACAACAGAAGCAACTGAACTAATTATTACAGTTAAATCATTCAAGAACCTGAAACCACAGAATACCAGAATCATGCGGAAACATGGACAATTATAGAGCAGCAACCAACAATGGAAAAAGACGAATAAAAGGACAAATTGCAATGCGCAATTTAAAGGAGCTGACAGGATTATATTTCATTGGAGTTGTATTTTGTATTACAACAATGCAGCTCTATGACACAGAGGAATAAGTTACATCAAGATTGAGTTATAGCCTATAGGCAACACTTGTTTGTCCTATCAATTCATCTTTAGTTTTTTCTCATTGGTGAATGCATGAATTGAAAAACATCTGAGTTTTTAAGCTGAAAAACCTTGATTTAAAGTTTTAAATAATAAGTTCACCACGCCATGTTTTCAGCTCCATCAGACCAGCTGCAGGTGTCAGAGGTGAGAACGAGCAATAAGTTAATCTGGCAAAGGTTGTTTTTCCTGTGTGTGAAAAGGGCTATTGAGAGCGGTTCAGAGTGACAAACAAACACTGCTATCCTTCCTGTCTACTTTTTGCTGATCCATCCATCCTCTCTGCTTCCGCCACCCTCCAACACTGTTCTGTCAAATCCTGCTAAGCTCCTCATCTCTTCATCACATCCTTCTTTCTTCTCTTTTATCATCCCTTTGACACACGCACAGAGGGGGTAAAATGGAGTCATCTGTCTGTCTGTCAGAGTGAAAGGTCATTAGCTGGTGAGGGGGAGAGGGCACGACGGGAGGAAGGACACCTCAAGGTAATTATGAAGTAACCGGGCACACGTCAGCATTTAAAGTTATTTTATTGCTTTGATCAATATAAAACAACTCCTGTATTATCTTCAGTCTCTCCAAAGATTAATTTATATTTTAGATAATAAAGGATTTCTGCAGAATAAAAGTTGTAAAGTTAATTGAGTTTGAGGCTCAAGTTATAAAATTTTAGATTAAAAAAAATTTGGACAATGTCTGCATGGCAATACTTTGCGGGAGCTCGAGTGCAGTTAATAAATGGACCATGCTCGTGCATTCAGTTCAGCAGAGTGCTTTACATATAACTGTTGTATTATGAAAAATGTACGTATTTTGAAACTGCTGAGGTTATAACTGGATAAATGAGACCTGGATTTTAATGCATGAGTTGTTAAATAGTTTGTAAAATGATGTTTATATGTAGTTTTGCTGTTGTTAACCCTTTGTAACCTGGTCAGATTTCTTTCAAAAACATGCAAAGAAAACAATTAGCAATTTAGGAAGGAATGGCCAGGAAATTAGACAGAAATTAGCAAAAAGGTACAAGAAAATTGCTAGTATATTACGAAAACAAACAAACAAACAAACAAACGAAAATAAACAACAACAACAACAACAAAAACAATAACAAACAAGTGGAAAAGATAAAAAAAACACAACAGGGAGATGACCTGGGGAAAAAACTTTAAAAATCATAATTATTCTTCAAAATAAGTTTAAATGTTTAAACGTTTAATTATATATATATATATAAAATTAGAAATAGAGCTCTCTGAGATTCTTTTCTTAGTGTTTTTAAAAATGATTTCCCAAATCTACCCAAATTTTTGCAATTTGCATGACAGTTATTTGCCAAGATACTCATTGCTTTTTTCCCATGTTTTCAAAATGAATAAAATCAATTTTCTCAGGGTTCAAAGGTATAAATATTTGTGAAAGGGGCCTGAGTGCAGTGGAAGAAAAGTGATGTCGATCTAGGTTTCAAAGGGTTAAATGAGGACCTTGACTTAATTCATCCATAATTGACTCCGTTTTCGATGCTTCCTTCACCGTGGAGGCATGCAAGAAAAACAGTTTACTTTAGAAATTCAACAAAACGCGGTGTGAGTGGTAAATAGACAAATGGTTATTTTTCCATTATTTGCTGTGAAGCTGTAAATCTAACTCATAATAGATTATTGTGACCAACATAATATGAGGAAAATAGTTTTAAAAAAATAAATTGTTTCTGTAAGGTTGTCTGAGCAATTACTCCTGTCAAATTGATCTGACTATAGCGAAAATTTTAACTGGATTTCCAGAAAATTGGCAGAAAAAAACCAATTTATGTGCGTTTCTATCCACCACTGTGGACCGCTGAATTCAAGACCCGCCTCCAAACTGAAACCATGACATGCTATACCACGATCACCCCACCTCCTGCAATATTGACCAATAAGTCCCTTAACACAAAACGTCCACAAAATATTTGCGACCTGACCAAAAACAACAAATCCTATGATAACCATGTGCTGTTCAAATAAATTGGTTAGGCACGCTGTTTAAAGTGATCATTCTGGGCCATTTCAAACATGTGAAACTAAATTGTGTATTTTAAAACAAAGCAAATACCATACAAATGAATATTATTATCATAATATTGAGCAGCGTCATGCAACATTTATACATTTCAGACTAAGATAATACATATAAAAACAGTATAGTAGTAGTAAGTAGTTCAGGAAATATATTTTATCTTGGTATCTTTTTTTCTCAAAAATTTTGAACAGCACATCTCCACAGTTAATGTGCCTGTTAGAAACGCACCTGACTGAAATGACTCTTGACACTGTCACGCTAAATTACATCATTCTTCCTCTCATCTTATTTATGTCTATATGTCTATTTTGTTATATATCTATCATCCAACCCCAAGGATTCGACCTGCATGCTCTCAAAACATGCCCTCACTATCACCTTTTTTATGGGTCACCTGCTGGGTACAAGACCCGGTGCAGGACTCTGCCCTACGGTGGCCTTCAGGTAATGAAAAACATGAAAGGCTCTGTCTAGAGCCAGTATTCGGTTTGTACTTTCTAGGCTACTGTAGAACGTGGTGGTGCAACTTGGCGCTCCGTGGTAGAGGACCCGCTCCCTATGTAGTTATAAGGGGCTCATTCTGAGATTCTTACATTTTAGGTTTATTATATCTATTCTCTACTATTTACTTTTGGATTTTTACTCTGTTTGTTCTTTTATGTGAAATCCTTCATGCTGCTGTCTTAGCCAAGACTCCCTTGAAAAAGAGATTTTGAATCCCAATGGGGCTATTCCTGGTTAAATAACGGTTAAGTAAATAAATCTACTAACAGAAACATAAATATATTATTTTCAATTTCAGATGCCCCTAAATCCTACACACTGGACCTTTAAGTGCATCGAGATAAATAGCTGTTTGTGTGAATTCTTCAGCTGTGTAACATTAAAACCCTTGCACTGCAAGACTTGCTTAGACACATTTTGTGTTCACCACCTTCTCCCCCTCAGTAAAATCTTTTTTATACATATTCTTGGAGTTTCCACTCAGGTTTTGTCAGCACAAAATGAAATGTGCATTAAAAACAGGTGTCTAGAAATGCTTATACCGTCTAGGAGAAGTGCAAGGACGCTTTTAATCATCGTTTATGGCGTAAAAATGTGTGTAAGTGACACTTTTGGTTAATTTGTATTCACCCTGTCCTCAGCATTTGCAGAGACAGTTAAGTGTGGGTGATATCACATATTTGTTCTGTGTCATCCTTCAAATAAAAAAAAAGCCTTGTTGCAAATGGAATGAAATGCCCGTGGCTCGTTGGAACGTCGACAGATTCTGCTCGCAGATAAAACTTTTACATCGCCTCCTCCACAAAGAGGATCAGTGTGATTCCCTTGAGAGAGGGAATGTTGAATTCAGCCCCAACATGTGCAGAGCACTTCTGACATATTCACGCTTACATGGATAAATGCGTTGCGTAACCAGTAAACCATCTGTTTGAGAAAACGCCAGATAAATACAAGGTAAACAGAGGACGCAACGATGAAAAATAAACTGAATTCAGTAAAGGTCTGTGGGAGCAAAGCGGACGCCGAGTTAGCTGAATAATTGGTCTGTGAGGTAGAAAAAAGGGAGATGGTGTTGAATAAGAGAACAAAGGTGGAGAGACAGAGAGGTGCGGAGCTGAGAGGAAAGAACGGGGTGAAGTGAAGAGATGAGTTCATGGACAGCTGGCTGATGAAGTGTGAGGGGGAGCTCGGGCAAAGAGCGGGAGGGGGGTGATTCCTAATCTTGTTGTTTTTCCGTCTATGATGTCTCCTGTCCAACCCGGTTTGCCCCACGCTTGTCTGAGTCCACAAACACAGCACGCCACTCTCTTTTCCCATGCAACTCAGCACTATGTCAACCTGCGCCGTCCCAGCCCCCATCAACAGCCCTGTTCACACAAAGGATAACACTCACTGAGAGGCTCGACACACACTGACAGACAAACACACACATGTGCCCACACAAACACACCAAACCTGCAACACCAGCAACTTTTCCCCAAATAAACACACTTTTTATGCAGCAACAAAACCTGATGGAGCCAGGAGTTGTGATTGCTTACGCCGCGTGTTTGTGATCCAGGAGGAGAGAGAAGGAACAACAATTGAATTAAGATTTACCGGACAGATAACATGAGGGAATTTGAGTATGTGGATTCCTTGGAAAGGGCTTATCAGCATTCACTATCCTCTATTACATGCAGCAGCAGGGGAGAGGACACTCAGATATCCAAGGTGCATTTCATTATAATCACAACAACAGCCCCTCCTACTGGTGGGCAACAAAACAGCAGGTGAGATTGGGTATTTGATACAGGTATAAGACTTCGAACAAATCCACAGGTGTAGGGGTGTGATGCTGTGCTATGATAAGGCAGAGAACAGGAACAGAAATTGTTAATTTAACTATCATTGTGTGAAAAACCTTCAGTATCTCATGAATCCCTAAATTTACTCCTTTCTCTCAAAATTTTGTTAATATATACCGTTTAAAACTTGGCATTATGAACATTATAAATGAGTCCCTTTGTTTTTTCTGTTGGAGCAATTGATAATGCAGAAGCTAGGATCCCTACACATTTATTTCAATGATTTTTTTTTATAATCTTTTCAAAATATTTTACCCCATTTCCAGGATTTTATTTGTCGTTGGACGAGGAAATACATTATTAAACAGGCATTTGTGGAATAAAACTGCTCGCTCTTGCTAACTTTATTTGCATATTAGACATTATCAATGCCAGCTAGGTGTATACGCCAATGTGTATCCACCACGCAGTGCAGCACTAGATTTTAAATTAGTAAGACATGTTTTGGATTTTTGAGAAATGTATTTTAAACAATAGCAAACACAATGTATGTTCAAAACTTTTCCTAAACATTTTGTTAATTCCAAACCATTTCCATTTTTTTAACTGTAGCTAACAGGAAGTAAACAGGGACATGCAACTGTTGTCCTACCAAAAGAGTAGCAATTAAACAGTCTATATATATTAATAATGATGTAATCAAGGTATTCTTAATGGGTTTTTTAGGGGGCACTTGATGAATACTGTACATTTATTGATTATAATGTTATTTTAGTATATTACATGCCAGATTTGAGGGGTAAAAAATACTTAAACTGGATTAAAAAATCAAGCAGCAAGAAAAAACCAAATCAAGACAAAACATGAAAACAATCCCAGAATCCAAATTAAAAAGTAAAAGTGAATTGATTAAACTGATAAACCTTATGGTGAATGAGTCAATTTTATACTCCTCAAAAATCCCTAAACTGTGCATATAATCCATTAAAAATACTTTCACTACTTACTTTTTGATTAAATATTAATCTATCTAGTAGCTATTCCCATGTCCCCCCGAATTAACACCCGAATTGAAAAATGATGCCCCTCCTAAATAGGATACATGCAGTGTTATTTTGTAAATATAACCTTTTCCACTCCTCCCCTATAGACCAATTTTTGTCCTTTTCTTACAGGTGGGGGCAGGGGATCTTTATGGAGATAGTCAACAGTATAAGCCACAAAGAAGTGGTAAACATCCTCTGAAAGCCCAGGGTGTCTAGTTTGTGGTTGTAAAGTTTCATGTGGCTGTGATTACTTGAGAGGTCATGAAAGGTCATTTTATACAGTGATGTCCATATTAAAAAATGGCCTCACTATTTCTATGAAATCCACAAATCTCAGCTGTCCAGTTATAGCCAATTCATGCAATTCCAATACTGTTTAGGGACCCCAGTATACAGAACAATCTAATACAGTAAGCGAATATAACAAAACTTAAGTGTGCATGTCTGTAAAGAGAAGACTCTTCATTACCAATGGAAATCATTTTCATTCAAATGAGATGAGAAGTTTGGCGTCCACTCGTAGGGGAAGATATTAATAACCTGATAGAAAGCTTACATGACAATTAGAGTATAAACAACAACATCATCAACCTCATTAAAAGAGTCCGTATGAAATCAACTTAAAATCTTACCAGACATCTCAGTTCAGGTTGAGGTAGTGTAAAGAAAACGAAAAAACAGCCGCTGAAGAAAAAAGAATGGCTTTAAATGACTTCACTAATTAAAAGTAAAGACACACACCAGTCTGACAAGCTGCCACCAATGTCAGTGTGACCTCAGCATCGGTGGAAACATCTAACAAATAAAAACAAGCCTGACGGGAAAAGCAGAAGCAGTCAAATGACATCACCAATCAATAGGACACTCACACCTGAGTCCAGCGAACCATCGTGGAAAACTGTGAGGGAGGAGAAGGTATCTTTTCACTCATGCTACAACTGGCAACATGTTTCTCTCCCCTGCTTTCACCATTATTGATTTGTTGTGGAGCACAACTCAGGAACGAGCAAAGTTTCAATCTATCCAGTTAAGCAGATGCTCCTGTTAATGCAGCTTGGAGGCAAAACAGGAAGTAATTCAAGAGATGGGAAAAGCACGCTCACTTGCACTCCATAAGCATTATCACATCAAGAGGAGTTTGCATTAAAAGTAGCTTGTCTGTGTTGCACCAGCAGTACCCTGCAAAGGGTTTATTAGTCGTAACTAACAGGCCTTTTTCACAGCCGACATTTTGACTTGTCATAGTGGGAAAAGCACAGGTGTTACATTAACGATCCATTGTATTCAAGTGTCCCACTAAGCCATAACAGCGTGACAGTGAGCCAGCATGCACGACTCAAACCAGAAATTCAGTCACCATTAATTTCATCATTTACCACCTGTGCTTCTCATATTGTGGCATTTAAAATGTCTTCTGTGAAAAATGCCTATTAATGCAAACTAATTTATGGTCCTTAGCCACTAATAAGAGCAATATTTAAGTTGCCATGTTGTGGAAAAAAAAAAATCGCTTTACAGCTCTTGAGTTTCTCGCTTTTTAATTCAGGTTGATTAATCATCATGACGTGAGAAACCCAAACAACCTCTAATTAATGACTTACTTGTAACTGCAGACCTGATGGCTTCTTGGGAAGTAACTAAGCTATTTCTAAATGGTCATGACGTCCTCTCCTCAAGTATTATTCTCCTCAGGCTCGCAATTATACACAAGTGGATCGAGGTCCAGATGCTCTGCAGCTCAGTAAGTGGTCGAACTGTCTGCAGGGGTCTTTCTGCAGATGAATAAAATAATTTGATGATGAGAAGGAGTTCAAGTATCTCAAGGGCTTGTTCACTAGTGAGGGTAAAATGGAGTGTGGGATTGATTGACGGCTTGGTGCAGCTTCAGCCATGGCCTCATTCAAAAGCTGCACAGTGGCGCATGATGCCATAAACGTTCAAATGAAGCCTGTGAAACCTGGTCGATGGATGCATCACCTGGTCGATGGGTGCAACATCATTGGGCCCACAGAGCAAGTGCAATAGCTACTTCCAGTTGTTCAACAGTGTAGGTTTCATTTTAACATTGGGGGTCGACAGGCTAACGCATATGAAATGGGGGGGGGGGGCTCCAAAACCTTAATTTCCTGCCTTCTGGGAGTTTAAACAACAGTTTGTGCCTTTCCTGCAACATTTTATGGTATAAATGTCTTTACTTTTGTTAAAATAAAAGCCCTCTGTTACTTTGATGGTTTTATTGATAGGGACAAATGCACATGTACTAGTACTGAAAGGGGCATGTCCCCTGCATTCCTCCTGAAATTTACGCCCATGATCAGCAGCATTTAAAGACATTTGTGGAACCATAACAGAGTATGTTTTGTATTTGAACATACTGATGACACATAAAGAAAAACATATCACTACATAATATAAATATTTCATATCTCTGGTTTGGAGAAGGGTACAATGCCAACATTTATTCTGCATATTGGGTTTAAAAGTTTTCGCTTCAATTTTCTGCACAAATTCAGTTTGTCCTGTGGCAGAGTTTTGTGGTCAAAAGACTGGAACTAGAGACCTGAAGTGTCTGTGTGGTCTTTAAATAAGCATTCAACAAATCAGTGGTTTGTTTCTGACTCCTTTGATGTCTCCAGAGCCCAAGGCCGCCGCTCTCTTAAAGGAATAATCAGTGACGTTTAACTGTCTTGTTGTACAAAATGAACATAATAGCAGGCTGGGATTTGCAAGTGCAGAATAATGCTGCTTGCTCTGCTCATCAGTCCTTTCTAAACAAGCACTCTGGACCATCCTCCTCTATAGAAAAAAAGTGTTTACTCTGAACGCTTTCACCTTGGAAAAAGGAGACTCTATCATGGCTTAGGCCTGCTGAAATATCTTTCATTAAAGAGGTAGACAGTCATACCTATTCACCACATCGTCTTGCAGTGATCTCAAGGGAGCATTATCTGCTGAAAAGAAAAGGATCAATTGCGCCGAACAGGATTTCAGCTGACAAGAGACGACAATAAAATGGTCTCTCCATCAAAAGATGCCACCCTGATGAAAATCATGGAACAAGGCCTCACGAGGAACACAGTAACTGCAGGAACTTTGAATCAAACCGTCACTGTACAATAAGTAGCTCCGACTGTTTCAGTTCCATTTAGCCAAATCACCGTCTCCCTGGCAACTAAAAACAGGTTCTGAACTCACTTCTCTCAGATGCAAACTAGAGAGGAGACGTATTATCATCACACAGAAATTAGGAAATGTCTGTGTGGAAGTGAATCTTCCTCTTATAAAAGGTGATACTTGCTAACTTCCGCTGTGAATTAGACAAAGGAGGTGGCAATGTTTGACAACACAATGGCAGATCATGAGAGCATTGTTCTGGAAGCACTTTTTCACATCTACAAGCTGTCACTGTAGCATCAGATATGAAAACAGATGTTCCACTACTGAAGAACTGAATCACCTCGAGACCCAACAGGTCATTTGAGTCTCATCCATGGACGCCCATAGCACACACTAGATGTGTCAAACAGACAAAAGGAGGTATGAAAGCCAGATGCGTTTAAATAACTTCAACGTGCATGAACTCTGTTGAGGGGTTAAGTTGTCAATAGGCTCTGTAATAGTAGAGTTTTAGTACCAACACCTTATTTTTTTAAAGATAATAGTTGTATCTTCTGTTGTATACTCTCAAAATCTGTTAAGGATTGAAAAGATAAGGTGTCCGACCACATGTGAGCATCACATAATGTCACCTCTTGTGACATTCTCGTGACGCAAAAAAAGTTTTAGAAATTCTACAGAAGCCTTAGTCAGATGTAACACGTATTTGTTTTCTCATGGTGTGTTTTCACAGCAAAGGGTATTGCCTACAGTACCTTGGTGACTGGTTTTATGTTTTAGGCTTGTTTGACCTCTCAAAGCCAAACTATTGCCATTACCATTTAACTAGTTGACTTGACATCTTTTTCTTTACACTTTACTTCATTATTCCTCCATCCCTGTTGGTGTGCAATGCAAATGGCAACCTCCAGAGCTGAAAAATGAAGTCAACATAGAAGCCCCAAAAAACTGCAATTCCTGTAACGGACACTTGGGGCTGGCTCCGGGTGAGAGTCAATCCTTTTCGACACCCATATTAAAATTTACAACTTCACAGCAGAAATGAATATGTTTACAGTCTTGTACAAAAAATGGATTTGGTCTTTGTAACTTATTTCAACAACCATAACAACTGTAAAGAGGGTGGATTTTTTTTATAACTCATCCATTTAAATTTTGTTAAGGCTGAAAGTTATGTATAATTAGGGGTGGTTGTTTTAAGGTCTAATGGTGTTCCACTGGAAGGGGAGGGACTTTGCCTCTTTATATAGTTGCTTGGATATCAATCTAATTGCCTTAATGAAAATGTATAAAGGTGAGTACTCTCATAGACAGGGATTACAATCAGCCCCACATAATCATACACCTGTTATGATCTGATTAAGATCTACACTTAGAGGCCAAAAGTTCAAGCAGAAAACTCGGGAAAATTGTGAAATTCAGAGCTTTTTATCAAAGTACTATATCAAAGGTCAATAATGAACTTTCAAGCTCAACTATTCAGGTGGTGTTTCACAGTGCATTTGAACTCAGAAATTAGTATTTAGGCATCGTGCTGCATGTCTTAAGAGAATTAATGTTATCTAATTTGTCTAACTAAAACTGCCCTTTGAACTGTTAAAGATAAATCGTGCCTATCTCCCTCAATTAACCCATAAGCTCAACTTAAAATATGACACATTTCACCACACCCATTACAGTGATACTTTGTGAAGATCCCTTTTGTTTAGTCTAAGTTTAAGCCATATCAGGACACATCTAGGTGTTTCTATCTGTCACACTGACTCCTTTTATGGAGAGAAAGTGTGAGCTGCAGGGCGAGGATGGTTAGAGGATTGTAGATAAAGACAGGGAGACAGAGAGGAAGGAGTGGCTGTCAGCAATTGGACAAGCACTTGACCTTTTCCACATTTTTTTTTCTCACCATATGCTGCTCCACCTCACTTTAGCAGCGTACACACACACAAACACACACATGCACACAGGCCCTTGGGGTGTGTTTAGCCCTGAGGTTGCCATCTGTACCTGCCTGTTTGGTATGCAGTGGGCTCTGCCCCCAATCCCAGTGAAGCCAATTCCCTCTTAGCTGTTTGTGACTCTACCTGCTTCCACTTAGCGAGCGTGTTTGTGGCTACATTTGTACATACAATATGTTGGATCATTTTTGCTTTTGTCTGTGCATGCATGTGCACTTGTTTGCTTTTGATTGAGTGTGTCATGATGTTTTCCTGCGTGGGAGTGTACTTTGCAGGGTTTGTCTGTTGTTGAGATGGATCTTAAAGTATGGCGCTGACTTGTTTGTAGCATCAGGGACTTATCCTTCAGTGCTGGGAGACCAGCTGTTATGCACGACAGCGAGCTCCTCTTAAAAGCTTCATATGTCTCCTGGCTAAGTGTGCAGATTCGCCTGGATGTATTTATTATGGAAATTATACAGTATGGCGGTATGCATGTACAGTTGAATAACCGATCAGGACTATCTTGTTATGCACTTTGTGTTAAGTGTACGGCGTTGTATTTTCTTGGATCTTGTCAGCAACATGCAGTGAGAGCACCACTTCAAGAGTAAAATGAAATGAGAGAATGGATCAGCAGTATTTTTTAATTAGTGTAAGATTTTGAGCATTGAACGCTTGCATGGGAAATGCTTGATGAGAATGTTCATATTTGCCTCCAATTCCAGGTCCCGTCAATGATATTTAAAACTTAATTAACAGATGATCAATAGTGTTTACACTGTAAAGCGACTGGGGCAGATTCTAATTAGAATATCCATACATTATTAATGACATTAGCAAACTCTGAAATTAAAAGGAGACAACTGCCGCGTTCAATTAAGCCAGCCCTCACAGAGAAAAAGTGCTGGCAAAAGACTGAGAGTGAAAGAAAGAGAGTGAGTGAGTGAGGTGTAGATAAAGGAGTCAATGGATGGGAAATGATGATAATCAAAGTCCAGCAGAGTCAAACAGAGTTGCTCAGGGTGGCTAAACGATTTGGCTGACATTAATTAGGATAACCGTGCTATGTATGAATTCAAGTATAATGATGTAATATTACAGAAAAATGCAGAAAATTATCCAAATTACACATAAAGCTTGTTGAGGTTGAATTTATACAACCATAGAGCCATTCTAATAAAATATATGCATCTGAGCACCTCTACAATAAAAGATAAGGTGTTTAAACAACATGACCATATGCCACCACCAACAGATGCATACCTTCAAGCATAATTATGATTTATTGCAACATGTTTTTATAGTTTTGGCCATCTTTTCTGTCGCTCATGAAAACACTGTACTCACCAAAGTGATCACGATGACAAAAAACATATGATACACTTTATTGCCTCTGTAGGGGAAATTTGTCTTGGACTCAGTGCTGCACAGATAATGCCTCCACACAAAAAACAATTGTCACACCATGAAATAAAAAACACAACAGCCTGAACAAAAACAACACCAGATATGCATAGTCCCAGTTTCACCCAACCCAAATTGCACACACATTGCACACAACAACTATTGCACTCACCCAGTAATAAAAACACAATGAGACTATATAATAATTTCTCTCAATGCAAAAAAACACACATAATTTCCATCTGTGAATACTAAGTGTGTTGTTGTTTTTAACTGGCGGGAGGTCTGTCGTGCTACACGCATATTTCATTGCCAATTCATTACTTTGGGACTCTAAAGGAAGAATCTGCCCGCACACACACATACACACACACAATGACAGGGCTAACTATAACTAACCGTTTGCTGTGAGGAAAGCAGCTCAAAAGATGGTCCTTAAGTGTCGCCATAATTTGTGTAAAGGCAGCAACAGAAAGTTTTGTTATCCAGCAGGAAGTCAGATCTGCAAGGGCAAAGTAACCTGCCCTTCAATGCAACCCTGAACACACTGGTGTACACACTGCCGAAAGAACATGTGGCCAAGAACACTTTTGGATGTTAAGATGCATTAGGGGAGCATTGGGTGCATTCACGCCTGCGATTAGAGCTGTCCAACTGTGATCCAATCTCTCAAGATGCCTGCAAATACCAGTCAAAAACAGCAAAAAATCTATAGCCATGCTAGCAGCACTGTGAGCCTGGCACAGCAGTATTGTGAAGTAAATGATAATATCTGCGAAATCACTATGTCAATGCTAACATGCTGATGTTTAGCAAATTAAATTTAATTACCAGGTTCATCATCTTAATTTGATGTTTTAGCATTCAAGCATTTTTTAATTTCACCAAACAGTTCAGCTGAGTTCAGCTGAGTCTAATGGGAATGTCATTAGTTGTGCAAGCATTTGGTCATATTTCTGACAACTTGAAATTTTGACCTGATGGTGGCGCTAGATCAAAAGTGAAGGGATTACAAAAATGATTACAGTGAATGCGGAGTGGGAACATTTCAGTCAAAACCACAAGTGTAAACCTCACTGTGGCGCTAGAGGGAGAGCCAGGAAATCACTAGTCAGTAGGAATAATTTTCTGGGATTCTTTGGAAAATTTCAGTGATCTGATTGTCAAAATAGACTTGGCTGGAAAATCGTACAACAGCAAGTGAAGAAGGGTCGAATTTGAATTCATTTGTGAATGTTTGCAATGGATAGTTTAATACTTTCACTATCTTGGCTTCACTTGTTTTCTTTATAATATAAATCTTTTTGTGAATTTTTCACCTTCCGCCTGCTCTAAAGATAAACCTTTAATGATGGGGATTTCTGTAGTGTTGGTGCATTTCCAGGTAAGTACAATATATATATATTTTTTTCAAATTACACAAAAAATAAGAGCCAGGTTGTAATAAATCCTTTGATTCCTCCATCAGAACCATTTTCAAACTGAATTCCCATATTTAAATCAGCCTCATTGCAAAAGACAGACTGTGGGATTAGAGCCTCAAAGTAACATGTGATGATCATCTTAAGTTCATCTTGGTTCAGCTGCTGCCACTTGTGTCAAGGGAGTAAGACAGAAACTTCTGAGGATGAAATATAAGAAACTCCAAGTTAGCTAATTACAAAAGGGGCTTAAACACTCATAATTAGCCTTTTCTATTGTAGTATCGGGTTATCACAATGTCATGTCAATGTAATTTTAGAGGGAAGTGGGGGAGAAGTGGAAAGAAAGTGGAGTTAGAATTGAGAAGTAGCACTTAGAGGCTCAGCTGGGAATCCACTCAGATCGTTCAGACGCATTTGGTCCTCACCAGTGGTTTTAGCAGCCATTATACTACGATGATGTAATACACATGGATGTAAGAGTTCCAAATGAGAAGTCAGCAAGTAAATTTGTCAGTCAATTCCCTTTGTCAAAGTTAGACCATCTTGGGTATCATATAGCACAATTTAGCAAGTTTGTAACAAAAGGAAACGAAGAGGCATGACCTTGTTTTTGAAATAAAATTGTGTTTTCAGTTGTTTAGGGCTTCATCTAAGTACTCTCTTAATGATTTATCATCGTCAAAAACATATGAGAAAACTGAAATGAAATGTCCATCACTGTTTCCAAGAGCCCATGTTACATCTTTGATTTGTTTTTTTTGTCTGACAGTGTAAAACCCCAAGATTTTCAATTTACCGTGAAAAAAACAGTTTGGAATAAAATCCCAGCCAAGAAATAGTTGGCCACATAGTTTTTTTGTACAAATTAAACAAACAAGATGTAACGCGTTAATTATTAAGCTTTGGAGGTGCTTTTTGTAACAGTGCACCTGGTTCAAGTGTCTTCACTCAATTAAGCTTCTTTCCCACTGGACAAAAAGTTCACCAAGATATGGCTTTTGTATTTAATGGATGAATATTACATTTGTCATCGTCATTCGGTTCCAAGAGATATGACTCTGCAGTAGTCACTGGTATTTATCAACTCCACCTCCAACAGGCAGTGGTGGACATACGACACCCGGGTGGCTGTACTAATTCTACCCTCTTTGCCAACACGCTACAGTGACGGGCCAAAGTACCATTTCTCTCTATCTGAGTAGTATCAGTTTAAATTTTATTAATTAAATTCATTTAATCAAATTTTAGTCTGTACAGAGTTTGAGAGAGAGACTTGATATTTAAAAGATATAATAAAAGAAGTCTGTTTTCCGGCCCGTCCATGAAGTTGAACGTGACACACCAGTAAAGAAAAACAGACAGGCACACTTGTTTACTGTCTGCAGAGCCATGTACATGGCTCTGGTCTACTGGCAATGGAAAAGCAGTCACCTATTTTGAACGTTTCCCCCATTTAAAAAACCTGCATACATGTGCAAATTTTTGGTGGAAAAAGGGAAGTAATGAGAAATTAGTAGGGGAACATGAGCGTTATGGATATACGTAGAAGGCTCCTACTACACCGACTACATTGTTTAGAATCTTATCAACTACTAATATGCCTTGTTTCTTGTAATGCTGTGACATGTGGCCTAGGCTACATGAGCATAATTGCTCATCAGTAGGTAGAGGTGATGGTGGATGGTGTGACATCAAGACAGCTGCCGAGCTGCAGACCACAATTTGAGACTAATAAACAACAGCGGGTATTCATTAGTGACACATTGCTGATTTTTCAATGTCATTTAATACGGTAATAACAGCATTCTGAACATGCTAGTCAGTGTAGCAGGAGCCTTCTAAACTATCTACAGTATAATGCTAAAAAGGTCTACTAACACCTATTTGAAAATAACAACATTCAAAATGGGTATACACAGCCAGCTTAGCTGTTTTCACTGTTGTAGTGGTACCAGTCTTCTGTCTGGGCAAGGTAATGAAGCATATTTCACAAAATGTCAAACTATTCATTCAGTGAATTAGTGTTTTTGTTAAAAGATCTTTATAGATGAAAAAAACTCAATCTCATGGATAACCAGATAAAACTGAAAATTTAATTAAATCTAAAATTGAAAGGCTTTTGTTTTTTTTACTACCCTTGAGACAAACGTAAATATTCTCAGCTTAGAAATTTCATAGCATCGCCCTCGTGAAAAAGTGAACATCATTTGAAATTGTACATGTTCTGGCAATTGAAACCGACCAGACCTCATGGACATTTTAACATTCCCATGAAAAGCCTCTCCAATAATGCTTTTTTAATTGGTCCTGTAGAGATTAACAGAGTCCTATTGAAGCAAATCATACGACCCTGAAGGTCCATGACGCAGGATGAATTGCTGACACTGTACAGTGAGTGCAGTAAGCACGGATACGATTCTCAGTGTCATTCATCAGAGGGTAATAGATGTGACCAGTAGGCCAGAAAACAAGAGAAAGCGAAGAGTGGCAAGGAAGAGAGAGGCAGGAGGGATACGTACATTCATTTCATCTGTAATGAAAGACAAGAGTGACAATATCAAGACGTTTGGGAGGCCATCTTTCACCGTCTCTTTACTCTGGTCTTGTGCATGACCGTGTGTGTGTGCGTGTGTGCGTGAGAGAAAGAGAGAGAGAGAGAGAGAGACGGGTAATTTGATTTTCTGTCCCTCATCTTCTGGCAAAGGATTGGGACAGCCAGGCAATCCAGTCCACTCAGCTTCCAGTTTCACTTAAACTTTCAGCCTTGAAACACTAGCTCTCTCTCTGTTTCTCTCTTTCTGCGGCAAAAAAAAATATTGGTGCAGGAACACATATGCACATGCACTGAGACAGACATCTACACACACTCGTGTACCTGTACGCACACACGCACACACACACAGTCTCGTTTCTCACCCTCCGTAATTAAGCTTTCATCATTGATTCTGGGGGCGTTCTGGCCATGTAACCTTATACCAGCAGTAACATTTTTTGCATTTATAACACAAGTGAGTGTGTCTGTCTTCTTATTTGTTTTCTATGAGTGTGTGTGTGCTTGTGTATGTGTGTGTGCGTGTGGGGTCGTGTTTCCTTGGATACACTGATGGGCTCTCAGACCGCTTGTAGCGGTCCATTAGAGATCAATGGGATCCCTGCTCCTAATTCCTACTATCAGGGCGCCTATGATCCTTATCTGCTGTGTGGAAAATGCAGTCAAAGCCATTTCATCCTGTCACACACGCAAACACACACACCATGCATACAGTATGTATCCGCATGAATGTATCCACAGGCATGTTTCCAAGTAATGTGTATGTGAAGATAGTCTCACCCACACAGACCAATCTTCCAGGTGTCAGGTGCAAGCGTGCGTGTGTGTGTGTGTGTGTGCATGTGTGTGCGTGTGTGTGTGTGTGTGTGTGTGTGTGTGGTGAATGAGCAGGAGATGAATGTCTATTGAAGTCTTAAGCAGAGATCATCAGTGCTGTGAAAGGGCCGTGAGGTGATGGTGGTTAGACCGTGAAAGCCAAAGCTCCTGAGCTCAGGATCTGTAGCTCAAATGTACAGCTGGAGCAGCTGCAGATTCAAGGGGAATTGTTGGTTTTTACTGCTGTTTTTTACCATCATAAATTTTCATTTGAGAGATGTATTGTAATGATATGCTAAATTATTGTCCAAGAAACACACTTTAATGAAAGCCTTATACACTGTCTAAAAAGCCAATCCTGCAATTATCAGTGCAGGATTGGCACTGTGGTTGAACTGAGTCAAAGGAACAGTTCACCCCATAAACAAAAATTTATATTTTTTCTAGATTGTTTTGGTGTGAGTTGCCGAGTCTTAGAGATAACAAACAAAGAGATTTCTGCCCTCTCACAAATATATTGGAACAAGATGGCACTCAGCTTGTGGTGCTCAAAGCGACAAAAATATGTTTTGAAAAAAACAACTCAGCAACTCAACAGCAATGTCTTTTTCCAGAAATTATGATCTGGTTACTCAAGATAATTCAAAAGTCTTTGTTGTGAGCAGTTTCATGCAGGAACGATTTTCTTTCTACCAAACTATATCCACTAACTGCATCACCATGCAGAAACTAGGTAGCTAACAGCTACAGCTAAGCAAGGGAGGATGCCATCAATATTTACATCTTGCGCTGCCACTAGCCTCTCGTTCATGAGCAGATACATGCTTCCTTCTGCAAAAGGATATGTTTGGCAGATGTAATTTGCTAATAGTTTCTACATGAAAGCACTTGCAACAAGGTCTGTGGTATATCTTGAATAACTAGGTCAAGATTTCTGGAAAGAGACATTGCTGTTGACTTTTTTAAACATGTTTTTTGGTGAGTTGAGCACCACAAGTCAAGTGCCATCTAGTTCCATAATATTGGAGAGGTGGCAGGCATCTCTGCAGCTGATATCTCCAACTCTCAGCAACTCACACCTAAACAATAGAGAATGATAAATAGCACTAAAAGTCAGAGGAAGAACAGGCTATATGTTTTTTTGATTTTGAGTTGAACTGTCTCTTTATGACCAGAATTTTATTAACTTTTCATTTACCTATAGGAGATATTATTAACAATAGCTAAATTCATGATATTCATAGACATGGCTTGTAAAAATGCTGAATATATCCAATAAAAACCAACACAACCATCAAAGCAAGATGAAAAGATGAAGCTACCTACTAAGATAGCCATAGCTAGCCTTTACTAAGGTAAAATGTAATTACTTTTCTCCCTGGCTGCTTTCTGTAATTGAAATAATCCCACAATGCTGTGCTCCACCTGTTATAAATGCAAAAAATTACTTCTGTGTTATAACTGTAGAATACTGACAGTATCAGTGTCACTTTTACAGCACGAGTGAGTGACAAAAAGAAGTTGCTTATGCAGAAAAGTAATTCTGGAAGTTCCAGAACTTCCAGAACTTCCGGAACTTCCAGGACTTCTGGAACTCTGTCATTTAGCAGCTTGGTAGCTTAAAGGATACAGTGGCTCGAGTCTACACACAAGTTACTTTATACATTTGTGTCTCTGTGTGCGTGTGCTTGTCAGTGTGTACTGTTTTCTTATCAGTTGTGACTTCCATTGTGGGGCTGCTGTGCTCGTGTGCTCCTGAGTGTAATTTGAAGAGGTAGGTTACTGTTAGGGTAAAGTGATACAGCGGTAAACGGCATTGTTATACGGGAAGCAGAGGGATAGCGGAGCGGGCTAGATTTCACAGACGATCTCCAGCTGCCGTTATCGCACAACGGTGTAATGAAATCTTTACTGGTCAGAACGGGGGACATCCTTCCTCTCGCGTCCTTTTTGTCCTCGTCTTGTTCCATCCCTGCATCCCTCCCTCTTGTAACCTTTCTTCATCCTCTTGTCTCCTCTCTTTATCTCTCTCATCCACCTTCTCCTAACCTTCCCCCATCATCATCTCCAGCATTTTCATTTCCTCTTGCTTTATCTTATCCTCCCATTCATCACACCATTTTTTCTGCATCGTCTTTCCCTCATCTTTTTCTTTTTCCCTCCTCTTGCTATTCATTTTCAGAGATGCTGACTGCTTTGTAACCAGCAGGGAAACACAGAGGATGAAAAGCAGGAAAAGATACCTGCTTTTTTTTTTTAATCTCTTTCATTTCATCTTGTGCAATTCCGCGCTGCCCTTTTTTTCTCCTTTCAACAGCTTTAAAAGACTTATTTTTGTGGACAAGTTATCAACCTCTGTGGAAATGTCAAACACATTTCTGTAAAATTACAACACAGCTCTGTCTTTGGCGGTGCGTCAGAAGCAGCAGCAGAGGAAGTGAATACGAGCTTCTGAGGAAGAAAAAAAAAGAAATCCTCAAGATTGTTTCGCTCGAGAAATCCCAGATTTAAGCCTTTCAGACAATCAACCAATTTAGTTAATAAACGAATTTTCACAATAAGGCTTGCCGTTTTTGTTGTTTGCTGCTCTTGGTGAGCTTTTGAAGGCCTCAAGAGGTCTTGGAAGTTTGAGATTAATTACTTTTCTTTTCCGGTCGAGCAAATTAAAGACAGCTCAGAAGAAGCCCTCATCACGCAATCAACTAATCAGCTTCAACATCCCCACCGCCACACTCTACCCCCACCCTTATCATTAGAGGGCATTCTAGCCTCATTTCAGCTCTCTGAAGATCAGTCCATCACACACTAAAAACAGAAAAACGCTGTTCATTCTCCCACTCGAAAAGAGATTTATTGATATAGTTTTTCTTTGATGGAGGGCCAAAGCAGGCTCGTAAAAAGGGCCCATTCTCGCCTTGGATGTTTGCAGGCGTTGTTTGGAGGCCTGGGTGGTAAAAAGCCACAGAGGTCCACTGGTCGAGTGGCTGGTGTTTACCCCCAGGGCAGTGAAGGGAGGCAAGGCAACGGAGGACCTGGGAACTCCCCCCCGCCCTCTCGGCACTCTCACCGAAGCAGAACAGCGGCAAGCTTTCACAGCGGAGAAACCACAGAGACGCAGAAGGCTGATAAGAGTGAAACAAGCCATTGAGTCTGGTTAAAAGAGAAGTTTTTCATTCCTATATAAGTGTGGGAAAGAGTTATGCCATGGGAAAAAAGATATGTGATGGGAAAAAATGTCTATGGTGCTGAGAAACAAGGGCATGTATAAAAGAGATTTAATTAAAAATCGGCTCTTGATGGGATTACTTTTGAATTGAATGATTTTGTTTAATTCACTGACTCGTTTTTTTCTCCTCTTTTAGTCTGACCTTGAGTTGCATTTACTGCATCCAACCTTATCTGATAGTGGAGATCCCTCCTTCTCTCTCTCCATCTCTCCTCCATCTGTTAGCGTTGGGGCAATGTCTGGTTTTGCTGGTGCAGTCCGGTGCAGGAGCTTAGACAGTTTTGATTCTACGCAAACTGGCTGAACCGACGTTTTTCTGATGACATGTTCTGACAAATTAAAAAGTAGCCTACACCAGCAAACTGGGGAAAGCATCAAGGCACTAAATCCAACTTTTATTGCATTAGTTATAAGTAATATTACATTGCTATTACCATAATATTGTGTTTATAAACTGACTAACGGCACCACTAGTGTCTGACAGGCCTTGCGCATTTTACTGCCGAGCGACCACATTGTGTTTATTTACTGGAGAGTTCCTGTGTTATTTGGGTGACAAGAGGAGATATCAGTGTTAGGCTCTTAGGAAATCCACATATATGGCTATATTTTGGATTTGAAGACTGTCCTATCTGTGTAAAACTGAACTTCAGTCATTTGCTGTGTTTCTATATATACCTGTTGCTTGCTTTGAAAGTGCCAAAATGGCCAAGGAATGGATGAGGAATGGCCGATTCATGACACTGAAATGAGGAATTGCCTACACTACACCTCTTTATTTCATTACATCAGTGAACATTAGAAATCATTAAAGAAAGTGCAGTAATGTATGCTTGTTTTTTTGGGAGGTAAAAACTATCTGTACTCACAGAACAAACACCTGAGGGTCATCAATGTAATCCATGATTTTACTACTATTGTTGAATTCCGTTGTGCAACGCTCCGTGTTGATGACAAATCCTTGATTACAATTGTTCCACTCAAAACTGGTTTAAACACGGGCTGGTTTGCACAATAACACCAAGGTTCCAGGAAGTTTGAATGGAACCAGTTCAAAAACCATCTCTGATTTGGTGGAAAAGGGGTATCAACAGAAGGGCTCTCAGAATGGCTGCTGAGTCAAACAGAACACCTGGTAAAATTTGGTAAACTGGTCTGGTCCTGTGTTTGGCTTAATGTCAAACCGGTTTGAAAATTTTACACTGGTTCAACCCTACCATCTGTCTGTCCCTGGCCTCCTTCCCCTCCACCCTTCCTCTCCCTCCCTTGTTACCTCCCTGCCTCCTTCTGTCATCTCTTTTCTCCTCCATCCTTGTCGCACTCAACTCTGAACAAGACTGATGAAAAGAACAGCCGATTCTTTATCACCTTGCCCTGATTCTCATCTCATGTCTAATCTACTGGACCCAGAAATCGCCCCCATTTGGCTCAGTTGAACTTATTTCTGTGCTCTAAGTGTGTGTGTGTGTGCCAGGCTCTAAGATTGATAAACCGATAGCTCTCTCATCCCGTTCTTCTGCCCACAATGGGCCTCATAGACTGTAATAGTGCTTTCTTTCTCTCTCCATCACTCTCTATGGCGCTATAGCACAGTCTGTTCTACAAAAGTAGTTTTCACATCACTATTTTCAGGATTGGCCAATTTTCTTTCTGACAAGAGAGCCGAACATGTGCCCCGCAAAATCTCCCAGTGCCATATTGGCACACAACTTAAGACTCGGGTCACAGCTTTGGTTTGGTTTCATTGTTAAATCCAGAAGAAAAGATACAACAATCACAGCTTGGTTTCTTTTGTGTTTGACTCCAGAGAGGACAATTATGCCATACAGTAAAAGAACCCCCCCCCCCCCCCCCCGAAAAAAACATGCCTTTAGGGTTTCTCCACTGATGAGCTTGGGAAATATCGTTGCTATCTGTAGCATTTTGCCCATTGTAATGTCTTCATTGTAGTCACACAATTTAAATTCCCTCTGAATGCACAATCAGTGGCTCCGACTAATGAATACAGCTGCCTTCTCTGACCTTGGCAGAGATGAGTGAGTCCCTATTGCCAACACATGCATGATTACACACACACACACACACACACATATATACAAGAGCATCTGAACAAGCACATTGAGCGCCCTCGCTGTCAACGCAGTGAGGTAAATGAGTCTCCGCTCAATAGTCCAGGCCTCTAGTGGTGCAAATTATCATTGTATTCATGAGCTGACAGACCTGTTACAGCCTAATATCAGCTCACCAGCTGTGTTGCTGGCAGTTACAAGTACAAATTGTGTGTTTTTTTTTTTTTTTTAGCTGATCAATTTATCGACCAATCTATAATGAGAAGGCATATGTGTGTTTGTGTCAAATACACTCACTCACACAGGAACTGTCAGTGTCCAGAGGTCAGCAGGAATTATTTATGTAATGTAGCCCATGTGTAAGCTTATATTTGTTAAGCGTTGTTAAGCTTGCAGCAGGAGCCGTCATTTACAGCGCTGCCTTATTCCCTGCTTGCTGCACCCTGTGGCGTACATCTATCCATCAGTGGCGCGGTTCAGGACTACAGTATTTGTTTGTTTAAAGAATATCCATTTCAGCAGGCAAACAGAGCGTGTGTACATTAGCTATTTATAACCCCACATGAGCATAACTGTGCCCGCCGGACACAAACGGCCCCACACTTATGGAGAGCTGTACATCACGCTATGGATTTATATTAGACACAGAATCAAAACATATGCCCCTGTCGAGTGAGTGTTTGTAAGTGCAAGGGAAAAAGTGTGGTTTCTTCAACACCCGAAGTGATTTTTTTTGTTATGCTGTATCAAGAACTTAATAAAGAAGTAACATGATACAGTATATGTCTAAACAGAGCTATTCACTGCAGAGAAGAGCATATAGAGAAGTGGTTTAGGTCAGTCAAAAAGATCTAGAGATGATGTTTTGAAGTATTCATGCCTGTCATACTGGTTTTCAGCTCATCCTGCCCCATTCATGATAAGGGTGTTATACGTATGACCTGCAGACCAGATCCAACCCACCAAAGGGTCCAATCCGGCCTACTTAATGATTTGATACACTTCACATTAATGCATTTGTGAACATGGATGCACTACTGAACAGGTCTACTGGCCCTCCAATCCAGAGGGCCACGTGTGAGGGGCCCCACTGGCCTTCACCTCCAAAATGCAACTCATATTAACAAATACTGAGCAGCTAGAGGGTCAAAATTAGCATAGAGATGCAAAAAGACCGCACAGCAATGCAAAGAAAATGCAAAGAGACAAATAACTTCAACGAGAAGCAAAACATAAGAGATTCAAACTAACTGCAAAGAGGAGTAAAACAGCTGCAAAGAGACACAAAATGACCACAAGGAGACACAAAACAAACACAAAGAGAGAGAAATAATGGATCCACCTTTTAAATGGCGCTTTTCATGTAACTAAACGCAGATCAAATAAATATGTTAACAAAAGATTTGTTTTGTTTTCTTTACATGTAAGGATATAGTTTTTAATCATATTTTATGGATAGGAATCAAAATCACTTTGTTTGCATTGCAGAAATCATCGTCTATCTTCACTCCTGCAGTACGACACATCAATCACCGTTTATTTTTTAGGACCAACTGTGTATGTTTGTGTATTTTGGATGAAAATAGAGTTGGGTTTAATGGCTGGCTGGTAAATAATTTCAATGCAAACACTGGCAGTTGGCTTCCAATCTGCTTGGGGACAGATGACAAATATCCACACGACAAAGAATCTTTTCATTCAAACGCTTTGTTGTGGGTTCATTTTTGTCAGTAACCTCACTTTAAAAAGACTGTGACAGAATTTTGTTGATTGAGGTGATCAATTGACTTTTTATTGATAATTTAATCAGTTGATTGTGACTTAAGATCAGCATTGAGTCTGAGAGTGCATCTGCCATAGCAAGCCATGCATGCCATAATTACATTAAAAGAGTTACTGGATGCTGTAATCATTCCTCCTGTGAAATGATCACTTTGTAAAGAGACTTCAGTGTAAAAGATGAGGGTTAAAACAGAGTGAAAGATGAAAAAGTCTTCTATCTTGTGTAGGAGAAATGATTACAGCAGTCGGAGACTGTTTTACATGGCATGTGAGTATTGTATGAAGATACACTGGGGGAGAAATCTAACTTGAAGCTTATCTCTGAAAAGACAGTTGCAGGCTCATATTTCATGTGGGTTTAAAGCTGTAATCAAATGATTAAAAGGTGATTAAAAAGTCAGCTGATAAGTTTAAAAGCCATTTCTGACCAGTGCAATGCCAAAATGCAGTGCGGGAGCATGAAAAATCTTCATGCAAATGTTCCTCATTACAACTATGCACACCAGGTCCAGTGCAAATTACAGGGGTTACAGTGTTCAAAGATGAGTTTATGTACTGTGGCGTTAACAGTTACCCCGTAGATATTCTCTATGTGGACAGGTTTTTGTGGTTTGTTCGTGTCCACTCCACACATTTAAATATTTAGAACATGTGAATTTGTTACCCTAAATAAAAACCAAAATAGCTGAGGACTTTTATTTTGACAAAATTAAAAAACCTTTACACCATAAATTGATGCAGAAAGGGCACACATTTTTGACTGAGAGTTGATAGAGTGTTTGAACATGAAATTTTCATGCGGAAAACCCCCAAAACCATCACTCCATATGTGTCCCACCCAATGTGAAAAAAAAAACACAACAAAACCTATCCAGACATAAAGCAATTGGACCCCAAATTTGATGCTATGCTGTTGTGGTTAGCTCTGCTCTGTGACCAACATTATAATCTTGGCAAGTGCGTATCTGCTACAATTCCATCTCAATCCTATCCCAACTGCTGGCTGACATCAAGCCATATTTAGTCCTTTACTTGGTTGCTAAGGTAGTCGTCATGTTGTTTGTTGTACAGTATTGGGGGTTGAGAATCAAAATCAACAAGACGTTCCCCTTATTTGGCGGCAAGCTGCTGCCCTGGAGGTACGACAGACATACATTTCTGCAGGTGGAAATCCACTGAAACCAAGGTCCTTCCAAATATTTTTTCCCCCGCACATGTATTCCACAGCAGTGTGTAAGCTTTCATAAGAAACCACAGAATCACTTCTTATAAATTACTGTGCACACTTTTCAGATTAAAATCCAAACAGCTTTAAGTTGGCAATGACATTATAACAAATAAAAATATTTCAATTGAAACTTTTGTTTGGGTGAATACTTTTCAGCTTTAAGCAAGGATGTGGATTTTGTTTTAACATTAGGTGGGACAAAATGGGGGTGCAAGGGTCCTCCACCAGAATTTTTTATGAATCAAACACTTCCTGCATTCAGAAGAATTTGTATGCATCAATTTGTTTTTCATTTCTAAACTCTACATGGTTTTAAGTAAGTCACTTTTCGTGGTATGTGTGTCTGCACCTCACTCAGTTGTAATACTGCTATTTTGTACACTTCATCACAGTTGCTGTAGTCATGGCCTCTGCTTAGTCTGCTTGTGTGTGTGCTGCATCAGTTATCTGTGTTGTTTTCAAGGTGTCAGCGGAGCCTAATCGCAGTCCCTGAGCCAGATCTGGAGCACCCGAGCCCAGTGCTCCACAGGATATAAAGGCCCCAGTTTCCAGTGTGGATCTCTCCTCCCTGCCAGAGCCTGCAACCCCCTCTGCTTCGCTTAGCTTTTTGTACTCCGCTAACCTCATGCATTATCCACACACATCCACATGAATACCACTGATTTCACTGAGTAACACTCCTTACAACTGAATTTACCTCTTCATTTACATCCTTATCTTTATTTGGTAATATATATTATTTTGCATTTTATATCTGTTCCTGTTTTAGTCATAGCCCACAATGATGATGATAATGACACTGTTAAAGTCTGATTAGGACTTTAACACATATTGTTTGTCAAATATCGAAGCTTTGTCACGCCCCTCGGCATTTGAGAGAGGCACACAGGGCACCCTTTCAAGCCTCCTGCAGGCTGCAAGACTTTAGCAATCTCATAAGTTCAGTTCAAGCTACGCTGTGTGACATGGATCTTAATAAACAGGTACGACATCAGGTTTGATGTGTACAGACTATGCAATGATATTGCCTACTGGATTGCAGGCTACGGCATACGTCCATCAACATCAATATGTATGAACAAAATGTCGTCAGTGTGCACCATCCATCCATGCCAATGTAGTGGTAAAAGCAAAATGTAAACAAACTAATCGAGACCTTGCTATAGTGGCATTTATGTGTGTTGGAAAAATGTCTGAAGAGGAGGAGGTGGAGAATGTGGACACAGTGATGGCTGGGTAAAAGCAGCCAACTTGGCATGCCAATTTTACAACGAGAGCTCAAAGTAAGTATTAGCATCTACTAGCATTTACCTGATCATTTCATGCTGAAATTCTATTGGTTGGTTAGTGTAGGTCAAAACAGCGGTCACACAGCATGATGGTCATCCTAAATTTCTGACAGTGTCAAAATTTTATCCCAGGATGTCTTTGATTGCACAACTGTGACAACAGCCATCCTTGAACCTCTCTCAATGTGGGACAAGGCCTAAGTCATGTAGGACCACCATTAAGGGCCACAACCAAAAATATTGCCAAGTTTCTGTCAAGATGGTAATAATTCATCCGAAACAGCCCAAAATGAAACAGTGTATACTGGGCTTTAGCGTATCTATGTGACACACAGCTGAAACGTATTGTAACACGTTTATTGTTTTGTTGGTAGGGGAAAGACAATAAAAATACTTGGTCAAGTTTAGAAAAAGATCACATTTTTGGTTAAAACAAGATTGTATAATGTAACGTGACATAAATACAGTGGGTTAGTATGGGGGTTAAGAGGTTAGCAGTCACTGCGTGACACCCGTATGCAAGTTGCATAACATTACGTTACAACAAAACAAAAATTCATATGGGATTAACTGTGGTCTCCTGGGTGAAAGTCTGGTTTAGCTTGACCAGTCAACCTCCCACCCTCGGCAGACTTTCTCACTCTTTTTATCACATCAGTTGCTCTCAGCATCAAGTCTTGCTGTGAGATGGGTTAACATTGTTAGTTGAAAGTCCAGTGCGTCTCATAAAGACACCAGAGGGTGCCTGTGGATTCAATTTCACATACAGAGGGGTGTAACAAAGCGGCAATATTAATAACTTGAGAATGAGAAAGAGCTGATATTGTAAATCAGCATCTTGGGAGGATATTATCACTTTCTAACCATCTCACCCTCAGTTTCCCCTATACACTTTTCACCTTCTCTCTGCTTTGCCTCCTCTCTGTATGTATGTTGACTTTCTTCCTGTCACCTCATTTTGCAAGCAACCCACTCTTTGTTCTCTCCACCCTCTCCTGATGTTTGTTCCAGCTGCAGCACATAACCATAAAGCTGATACAGATGCCCTCATCTACACCTCTCCTGTTTCATTTGCAGCCACCATTTCTCTTTCCCACCCTTTCCTCTCTTCCTCTGCCAGACTTTCTTCCAACCCTCCTTAACCTCCTCCCATCCCTGCTGTTGTCAGACACTGCTGAGGAAGCCAAGGGCAGATGCCCGGGGCTCTGTCCCTGGATTGAGCTCCTTATATACATATACATACCCTGTGTGAGATATATGATGCAATGCGAATCCATATTGGCCTGCGAGGGTCCAAATTACACATACAGCCAACATGGAGGGCTGTTAGCTGACAGATGGTTGAAGCATGAATCTGCATTCAAGTCAGCGAGGGCTCGAGGCTTTATGCTCCTCATGCCTGCACATGATAAACAGTAAACGTGTGGTGGCTCTGTGCAAGTGTGTTAACATGCATCTGCTTGTATATGCTTGTGTGCTGCATTGTGTTTTTTCCGAATGCATTCAAGGATTCACATGTGCCGCTGTCTGTGCATGTGTGTGAGTGTCTTTGGGTGTTTGTTGGGCACAGAATCAGTAGAATGCCACTGGAATGAGAATAAGTGTGGCTTCGCCATGGCAACAGACGAATGCCAGAGCAGACGGAAGCAGCAGAATTAAAGCCCAGCGCTCATCACAGCGGGGAAAGAAGAACGAGGGACCTGATTAAACACCACCATCTCTCCTCTTGGAGCCCTCAGCTTCAACTCTTTTCATCTTCCATCTCTGTCTGCTGTGAGATGCTACAAAGCGGAAGCAGCTCTGACGCCTGCAGAATCGTGTGGGCACAAACCCCCTTTACAATCAGGGATGCAGTTCATGCTGATATTTTACTTTTTGCACGCTCTTGCAGTGAACGTCTGTGTGCATGATGACACAAACACAGACGCAAGACTACGCCAAAAATACAGTTGTGAGCGGCAAACAGCTAAAAGGCGAGCGAGTGATGCATCACCACCCTGCGCTGTGTATGAAGGTACATGTCAACTTGATAAGTGATTCAGAGTTTAAACTTGTCTCCCAGTTGCATCACAGAAATCTTTGATTGATTCATAAGCGGTCGATGAAGTGAAGTGCTGCACACACACACATCTACACAGAGACACACACAGGACTCTGACTAAGTGCAGCGATTGATAGCTTCCCATGTGCTGCACAGTAGTTGGGCTAATTGCTGGAGTGTGAACTCAGTAGCTGGTTTCTGGCTCCATCCCCAACGTCCCAAAACACAAGGGGCTAATCCCCTTCCTTTTTCCTATTTTTTTTAGGGTCAGCAGGGGAGGTCTGCACCTCTTTTTCACTGAGGCAGCAAAAATACATGAAGGGAGACAGAGGATTAGGACACAGGGTTGAATGTCACATCAGGGCAGCAGGTTCTCGAGGCAAGAGTGTTAACCTTTTTTTTTCACCTGAATATCTCAGATTTTTATTTAGATTCATTTTTTTTAATCACAAATACAGATTTACTAATTGGCACATGTCTTTATTTAATCTTAATGGTCCTATGTGTAGGATTTAGGTAAACTTTAGTGGCAGCTAGGACTGCAGACTGCAACCAGCTGAAACCTCGTAAAATCTCGTCTGCATTCACTATTCAGGAGGTTCTTACAGAGAGCCGAATTATCCACAGAGATCTCTTCCTCACCAAAACGAATTGACCAGGTGATTAAAACCAGCAAAAACACAAAACTAAGCAGTTTAAAGTTACAAATCAGTGTTTTTTGAACACTGTTAGGCAGGTCGGAGATTGCCAATTTGGAGCACCTGCAAAAGTGGGCTCCCATTTTTTCTGATAACTTGTTGTTCAAGAGGTTTTAAACCAGAAGCCGAATTATCCACAGAGGTCTTTTCCTCTCAAAAACAAACTGATTTAAAGACGTAACAATAGTGAATAAAGCAGTGTCATGTTGCAAATCAGTGTTTTTTAGATGCAATTTGGCACGTTGTTGATGGCTTGTTAGCCTAGCACCTACTAATGTGTACTCACTTATTTCTGATCCTGATGTTTCGTTTTTGTTTTGTGTTTTTACTATGAGCCAAATTATCTGGAGAAGTCTCCTCCTCTCTAATCTGTGTTTTACCAACGCTGTGTGTGTGAGAGATTGGCCTGCTAATGTGTGCTTTTGTCTGATAACTTGAGATCCAGACTATAAGGAAGTTTCACTGGGCCGAATTATGCGCAGAGGTGTCTTCCCCTCCAAAAACAAATGGACCAGGTAATTTAAAATGGTAAAAACACTAAATAAAGCAGATTTATGTTTTAAAAAAATTGTGTTTTTCCGATGCTGTCATTGCAAAGGGGCTGCTAACTCGTAAACTAGTCGCAAAAACTTGAAGGTCCCTCTTTACAGCAAGTCTGTTCTGGGCTACTATAGAAACATGGTGATTATATATACGGGTGATTACAGAAAACATACTTCATATTTCATATTTAATTTCGTCCAATATATCCCCCTAATTCCTACACACTGGACCTTTAATCCTAGGTTGTTTTTTTTTTGTTTTTTGTTGGTTTTTTTACTATACGCATCACCAGCCTTACTTCTGTCTTTTCTTTCCAATACTGTTCTTTTTTTTTCTAGGACTTAAGACCATGAAAGAAATAGGCCCCCCCTGAGGGTGAGCCCATCTTCCGCCTTTGTCCAATGATATTAGTTCGTCCAATGATATTAGCTGAAAAGAAATTAACAATGCCGTCAAATTAAAAAAGATCACTCCGTGACCTTGTAAAGACAATTATAGCTGCTCATTCTGGTCGCGCTGATGAGTTTTTGTAGGTTCATCATCAGAAGCTAAAGAAAGTGCGGCCAAGATCAAAGCCGGCGAGCCTGACGCCGCTTTAATGTAATTCATATCGACGCCCATGATGTAGTGACAGTGGAGAGTCAGCTACGGGTGAGAGCTAAACAATGTCCAACCCAACAAAATTTCCTACATGTTTTCTCCCCTTATAGCTCGGGCTGTCAAAAAAATTATCCACATCCATTACTTTTATCATGTCTATTTTTGGTGAAGCATAGTTAGAATTTTCTGGTAATTACATGTGGCAATGTTTCATCTTCCTCCTTGATCTTTCTCGCAGGAGTCGATACAAAAGTTTTGCTGCTAATAATGGATTTTTCATTGGCATGCTGACCAAATGGGAAACGCTGCTCTTGAAATGACTTTTTGCTTAATATAAATGGAAATCTAATTTATCATATCCCTTTTCCACTTGGAGATCCTTTCGAATACACGTATGTTAAGGAGCCAGTATTTCTAGAAATTGGAAGGTATTCTTATGATGATTTCATGTCCTCTGCTTTCCGCCGCTCTCTCCTTTGGAAGCACCCTGCAATTTCACTTGTAATGTGAGAATGATGGAGTCGTGATAATGGCACGCTTTCATTTCATATGAGACAGGAAGACTCATTACAGGCCCTGACATGTTTCCCGACGACAGGGGGGAGGAATGCTTCCTGTTATCTCCACATCCCCGCGTCTCAACAGTTGTCAGTCTTACATTTCCTTTTCATCATCAGTTCCATCTTTTGAAATTCATTAGTGCCGGGGCAGTGACTCAGTCAAGAATCGCTTAGTATAACGCTGAGACCTGTCTAAGTTGCGATGTGGTGCATTGTGTCTGCAACATCTATTCGCCATCACAGTGATGCATTAAGAAGCAATCAAAAACAAATGTCAAGGACTGCCTTCTTATACCTGCACAATATTGCTCAAGTTAGGCATATCCCACTTAAGAAAATGCACAAAAACTAGTACATGCATTTATTATTTCTAGGCTAGATTATTGCAATTCATTATAATCGGGCTGCTCCATTAAGTCTCTCAACAAAACTCTCCAGCTGATCCAGAATGCTGCAGCACATGCACTAACAGGAACCAAGAAAAGAGACAATATCTCCTGTCCTGTGTCACCTTCTCTGCACTGGCTCCCCATAAAATCCAAAACTGGATTTAAAATCTTTCTCCTCACTTACAAAGCGGTAAATGGTCACTCTCTGTCATATCTTAGAGAGCTCGCAGTACCCTATTATCCCACCAGAACACTGCACTCTGCGCGGAGCTTCTTGTGGTTCCTAGAGTTTCCAAAAGTTAATCTGGAGCCAGAGCTTCAGCTATCAGGCTCCTCATCTGTGGAACCATCTTCCGGTTTCGGTCCAGGAGGCAGACACTGGGCCTTTCCCAAACCGTATCCTACACACCCCCACTCCATCTCAGAGTGTCACTCTGTTTGTAGTCACCTTCACAGCTGAATGAAGCTCTCTCCATCAGGGTGTAGAGTACAACTACAGCAGCAAGCTTTCGGAAAAAAGCTTCCCTTTCTTTGGCAAAGAAGGAGCTGTCATAATATTTGGTAACCATGCAGAAAAAAATAGCTTACTCCACTTTTATGTTCTTTTATTATTTGATCTGTAGGCTGTGCTACTGTTTACCAGAATTTGGTAGGCTATATTATCCCTTTTCCATTAACATAAATAATCAATAAATAAATAAGCAAATAAATAAATAATACATAAATAGGACTCAAATTTAGTCCTGAGATTCATTAGTGACATTTCTTTTCTTGTTTCAACAGTTTCTGTAACACTTTAAAATAAAATAAGCATGACTACTGTTTTCTAGAGAGTAGAGAGGGGTGTGTTTAATCCTCAATACAATGTAGCATTTAAGATGTTAATGTGTGTATGGCAATATTAAATGTCTGCCTTAGTTTGAGCAGTTCCTAAGGATCGCTGCATGGAACTTTATTTATCTTCATGACATACACAATACGGCGTTGCATGTGGTCAATAAGTCAGCATCGGTGAAGGCTCACTGTCCGAGGGTTTTATAAGCAACTTTCACTACCTGCTGGATGGTTTGGGACAGCACTATGTGGCGGACACTCAGTGTGAATGCTGAAACAGGGTGGAAGTGGGTAGGGAGCAACCCCCCAGGAAGTCTGCCATGTGTTAATGTAAAATTTACACAGTGGTCAAAAGTGGAATTACACCGTTTGAGTCATGTGATGACACTGGCCCAGAAAGACTTTTCCCCATTTGCTAACATGGACAAAGAGACGTCTGTAAATCAGTATATAATTTCTTGTGAGCATCAAAACCCCCGTGACATGTCTTCTATCACTGTCTGGATGTAAACCATCCAGTTTGATAACATTTGGAAAGAGCCACAAGATTAAATTTTTTAGACCGCCATTCAAGCTAGCCGAGCCGCAAATCCAGAAGTCGGTGGGAGTTAATCGCTCAGCCACACTCGGCAGCGTTCGGCTGCCGATAGTCTCTACTACGCATGCTCTATGGGCCAGTAGATCCGGGTATTTTAAACATTTCTAAACCCGGAAAAAGAGCTTTCTCTGCTTCATGTGCCACCGACTAGCTCTCATAGGAACGAAAGAGGCCCCGCCCCCTCGGCTGTATCTAGACTTCACTATAATACATCCATGGTAGGGAGAGGGTGCAGGGGGTGCTATGCTCTTACACATATAAGAGTTGTTAAGTCCCTCCCACCGTCTTGGAGGCTGACATGGCCAGCCTCATCAGTCAGTTTGCTGACATGGGAGAGCCGTTAGCTTGATTACGCTTACCTGGGCCTTCCACGCTATAAAAGCTGGCCCAGGTGTTGACTCGTTCTCTCCCTTCCTCCAGAAGACATCCACCCTGCATTGTTGATTTTGGTCTGGTATGTCCATTTTTGTATGTCTTAGTTTAATAGATCATAATTGTTTTTACTAAATCTCTTGTGTGGGCATCCCTCTTGTCACATTCAAAGAGCCAGTTTGTGACAGAGTAGACTTAAGACTTTTCTCTTTGATAAAGCCTTTAATTAGGGCTGGCTCAGTCTATCCTTGAAACAGCCCCTAGTCAGGCTAATACAGGCCTCGTCTGCCATGGGACTCCTTGTGAGACACTGAGCTCCTCTCTTCTTCTCTTTCTCTGCATTTGCAAACATTCATGTCCCATTGATGCATGTTACTAACTCGGCTTTTCCTCCAGAGCCTTTATGCCCCCTTGTCTCTCAGAGCCTGGATCGTGAGTCGTGGTTGTGCTGCTGCTCTGCCTGATTCCTCCCACTGCTGCTATTACTATTAGTCATACTTCCGCTATTTCTATAAAGAAATGATTGTTATTGCCTGTCATATTTATACATATGAAATATATACTATCATAAGAAACATTATTATTCATACTTCATGTATCATTTTGTCAAATGGATTACTGTAATTGTATTGTGTTGATCAGCTCTGTACACATGACATCAATTGCATGTCTAACCATAAGCAAGAGGGATCCCTCATCCCTCATATCCTGAAGTTTCTACCATTTTTTCCTCTAAAAGGGGTTTTTGGTAGGGCTCTTTCACTGATCAGCTGTGAGGGTCCAAGGACAGAGGGATGTCGTATGCTGTAAATCTCTCTGAGGCAAATTGTGATTTATGTTATTGGGCTTTATAAATAAAATTGAATTGAATTGAATTGAAATGTGGAGGAAAAACAGCCTCATTAAGTAAGAGTGGGTTTTACTGTAAGGCTGTAAGGAAAATCCTGGCAAAATCTCAACAACAAAAAAAAAAAGATCTCAACTCTGGATCTGTTTGCAAACCCCGGCTTGTGTAAATTGGTGTTCGCTTTAGAAGGCTGAGAAAGATGAAAAGAAATGATTAAATGAAATCTCACAGGAGCTGAGAGCGCCTATTTTGAAAGCTGGATTTTGTTCTTATCACATCGTCTAAAGCGCACCTATAACATTGAGAAAAGATTAAACAGGGAGGCGGTGTTGCCACCAGCATCTGAGCCTCCTTATACCTACTGAGTGTCCTCTGAATCAAAGCCAAACCTTCTTCTCTCCATGGGGTTTACAATAACATGAATCCTGGCCTTAATAACCCGCACAGGTCAGCACGAGCACACGCGCCATCCCTCTTTTCCTCCCGACCCATTTCTCAGCTCCTCTCCCAGGAGCATTAAAACAGACAACAGACCTTGGTTAGGTCATGGCCAACACAGACCTCATTTGTCACAGAGGATGAGCATCTATGAAGCTGGATTGTTAATTATGAGAGTAAAATAAAGACGTATGAGGTACGAAGGCAGACGCGCACACACACACACAGCTGAGGGACACAAACTCACACCTTGAAAACATTTGCATTAGGAATTCAATTATGCAAGCATGCAAACACACAGACAAACACACTTGGTTGCACATCACCGACCAGATGCGACCATACACACACACACACACACACACACACACACACACACACACACACACACACACACACACACACACACACACACACACACAGTGCCATTAGGAGCTGAATAAAGATGTATGGGAGCTATGTGTTCCATGACTCATGCTGTATTGCGTAATTAATGGGTCTCAAAGTGTGCAGTTTAAGTAGGATTAGTTAACTGATTAACACAAGGAGCACTTTATGCTGTAAGACGGTGGGATAGTGGTTGAACTTTGGGAATTTTCATCAAAAAGAACTCACTTCTCTCACCCAAAAAGAAACTTAAGTGTGTCTGCATGTGTGTTTGCATAATAAAGACTACTGTACCGAAACAAAGACGCCGTCTCCAACCCTCATTACCACAAAAGTGCAACTCTCATGGCTAAACACTAAGATTTGACCTTGAAATGCTGTTATAACGGTAATGTAAGGGGATCAACATTTCTAATGTTCCAGTTATTCGTCCTTCGGTGAGTTCAGCCAAAAGCCTGCCTTTGAAAGTTGGACATTTTAAAAAGTTTCTCCTTGAATGCATTGGCAAAAATGCGTTTAGTTGTGCACACGAAAAGTAAATAAAGTAGTTGTGTAAAGAATGCAGAAGTGGGTTTAGAGATCGATTTAAACTTTGCCTTCTCACTGACGCACACCAGGCCAGACGCTACGTGACGTGGGCATGAGTGTCAGATTGTTGATATCAGAGAGAAGCTTGAGGTCTGGGCGGAGATTTCAAGAGATCCATGATAATATTGGCACAAATTGGCAGAAAATCGGAATATCAGTATTGGCAAACATGCTGATTTATGCCAATATCACAAACAAATAACCAATTTTTATTATTATTATCATTATTATCATCATCATCATCATCTTTATAATTATTGTTATTATTTTTATTATAATTGACAAAGTGAAAATGCACAAAACATCAAACCTAAGTTGAAGGATTTTTCTTATTTTGCACGATGAATGAATATTATGTTGAAAAGCATTGTATTTCATGTCTCCATCTGCTGGTGGGCCATCACAAAAAGAGTATGCATAATATGATGTTTATGATGATAATCCCTCTGCAGAAGATCGATGATCACTAAATTTAGGAGGATAAAAAGTGGATATATTTAAGTATCAGTTATCAGACACATGAGTCGAAATATTGACAAGAAATCCAATTTTCTGTATCCCTAGAGATGTCAGACTCATTCTATACATGCAAACAATCCACAACCTCAAGACCTCTGTCCCCAAATTAGTGCATGGAGAAATGCACCAACAAACAATGCTCCTGTACCTCAAACTGCTAAAACAACATGCCAACATGGTTTCATGAGACACTGCATGCAGAGTCAAATACTTGGACGAAACGAGTATCCGATATGGATACGTTTTACAAGAACAGCAATCATATAAATAATATGTGTCAATATCTGTACGAGTGATGAGGGAAAATCCCCATTTGGGTAGCTGTGTTCAATCTCTTACTTAAAGGCTTAAAATAACAACAGTCGTGCTAGGCCCCACTCATTTCTGATTTAGGTCATACCCACTTCTGAGTTAAACTCTGCATATTCCAAGTACAGATGTGGATACAGAAACATTAATTGGCTGATACAGATACTAATACAGATAATGGTGTAATTGGTCATGCCAAGACTGCAAGCAACTGAGGTTATATTTCTGCAAAATGCAGTAATTCAGCCTCAGATCGGCCCTATAAATATGCTCATACACTCTTGTATAAACACTCTGAAGTATAAAATTCTGAAAAACAGATCAAACTATTCGGTATGTTTCTGCAATGGACACACACAGCTGATTTAAATGTCAGAAAAAGGTCTTATTCATAGGGTACACTTAATACTTCATTTGCTCCTTGTGGGGTTTGTTGACCTTTTGACCTCATACACATTACATTCACATTTCATAAACATCAGCAATCTGATAAATAATGACGGATCAGTTGCTTTCCAAGTACTTTTTCTTTTCACTTTCAGTGCATACTGCAGCTGCCCTCACAAATTACATACCAGTGCATGAAATATGTATACAATTGAGACATACTTCTTCATCATAATACTGTGCATTGAACTTTGACCGTCTTGCTCATATAGCCATTGCAGTCCATAGCTCAACAAATACAAAGCATGAAATTGCATGCAGCAGATCATCATCACTTAAAATCACCGTGAAGATACAAAAAACCCCACTCTCTGTGACGACGAACCAAAGGGGTGTAAGTGACCTTTGACCAACTTTACAGGACAGCAAAAACACAAAAAATGACCACATTTTGTCCTGATTTTTGTATCTTTAATATTAAAATTTCATAAACATTTGAAAAAAAGGGCATTTATTGACAAACATTTTCAAGAGAGTGAGTGCACTTATGCTCTATATGGCCACAAATAGTTCAGTGTGTTCTGTGTTAAGTCTATTGGTTTTTGATTGATTTAGATCTCACAAGTACCCTTTTGACGGCGGAAAAAGCTCACCAAGAGCTCTCATTTTACATATACAACATATTCTTGCCCAAAAGGTCACTTGGGCCCCTCTGGGTCTCAACACTCCTCTGTAGCAAGAGTATATTTCTGTATTAACATACACAAATCACAAAAAAATATGTATTACTTACAGTTGAATGCGCTGTTTTCCATCATTGCAGCATCTGCTGGCTGTCGACAAGTGGTCATCTGTCTGTGTCCCATTTGCTGTGATGCATCTTCCACTGCGCAGAGGATTGTGGGTCAGAATAGCCATGCAATGCATGATCGTTTGCATACTACAAAATATGAAGGGATGTAGGACATCATGGTTCTTTTGGCATACTGCATTTGTATGTATTATGTATTGAAATACTGATTCTTTTTCTGGTATACCAAATAGCATACTGGTGCATACTTTCAAACATCACACTCTTTTTTGTGATGACTAATTAGTTTCTAGCTTTAGGGGCAGAAATTGTTTTTAAAAACTATTTTTTGAATCACCAGTGCCATAAGCGACGGCAGGGAAGGGCCTGGTTGGGCTGCAGCCCCACCTTTGAACAACCAAAAACAGCACCATATGAACTGCTTTTTTTCATCTATGTTTGCCTGTACACTGTGCTCTCCCGCTGACAAGGTACAACAGCGCATAATGCAGAGTCATGTAGTGATGGCGCAGTGATGGCAGACATGTTTTTAGCTATATATATAGGTGGGGCTAAACTATAAACTGGTTAAATCAACCCCTTAATTTCAATATGAATGCATGAAAAGTAATACCGCCCTCTCAACAACAGGAAATAATACACCAGCTGAGATGATTACTATAAGATGATTACACTGACTCCTTTTTCTGCAGGCAACTACACACACACCAGCCCCTTGATTAATTTAAATATATTTAAACTCACTGGTTCTGGCAGGTGAAGGCAGCGGGCTCCTCCCTGTCCGGTTCCTCCTCCGGTGTGGGTGAAAAGTTATCCAACATGCGGGCACATTTTCGGTTCGTGGGTGTTTCAAAGTGAAACTGTCCATTTTGACATTTCAAATTCCCAACTTATTTTCGGTTAGCTGCTAGCTAGTTTTGACGGCGGTAAATTTTTACAGGTGAAGGCAAGCAATGCGCAGCCGCACGCGAGTGAGTGACGTCAGTGACGTCAGTGACGCAGCGTGTTCGAGCTTCCCCACTGGTCTGAGGTCAGTGATAACTTTAGGTTAATTACCAACCAGTAAATTTAGTGAATGAAGGGCGACTCTACCTCTGAACTCGGATCAGATTCACGTGTGAAGCTCGAGCGCTGCCTCACTGACGTCACTCGCGTGCGGCTGCGCCTTCACCAGCTAACATTTACCGTCAAAACTAGCTAGCAGCTAACCGAATTTAAGGTGGGAAATTAAAATGTCAAAATGTTTCATGTTTCATTGTCAAACGCCCGCGGACAGGAAATGTGCCGGGCATGTTGGATAACTTTTCACCCACACCTGAGGAGGAACAGGACGGGGAGGAGCCCGCTGCCTCCACCAGCCAGAGCCAGTGAGTTTAAATATATTTAAATCAATCAAATCTCTCTCTTTCTCTCTCTCTCAGTGTGTGTGTGTGTGTGTGTGTGTGTGTGTGTGTGTGTGTGTGTGTGTGTGTTTGAAGTGTAATACGTGATTTAAAATGTGCAAGGTTTTCAACTCGTGTATTATTTCAGGTTGTTGGGAGGGCGGTGTTACTTTTCTGTATTCATATTGAAATTGAGACATTGATTTGAGCCCCACAAGTGCCTGTGACATCATAGTTGGGATTAGGATTTCTACTTTTAACAATTTTATGATATACTATGTATTTATTTATCTTGCCAATATGAGTTTGTTGCTTCTTTTGTGTTTGTTATCTGTAAAGTATTGATACAGTTTTCTTTTATATGTAGTTTAGGTGGAAGTGTTTGTCTCTTGGTTTACCCTTTATGATCCACTTGGTGCTCAGTTTGTTGAGTCACTTTCTATTCAGCGCAAGTTATACCCTGAGTTAATTTATGTTAAGTTTAGTTGGTGGCTTTGTGCTTTCTCCGCCTTTAAAAATCTTTTGCTTTTTTTGGGTGTGAGTTGCCGAGTATTTGAGATATCAGCTGTGTATGCCTGTTATTGAACATAATGGAACTAGATGGCACTCAGCTTTTTGTGCTTATTGTGCCAAAAAAATGCATTTAAAAACACAACAACAATGTCTCCTTCCAGATATCATGACCCAGTTAATCAAGATAATCCACACCTTGTTATGAGCGGTTCCATGCAGGAACTATTTTCTTTTTACTGAACTACATTATTAACATTAACATTAATGGCGTCCTCTGCGGCTGTGCTGTGACACTAGCTAGCTCAGTGTTGCTAGGTGAGCTAGCAGTAGATGCATGCATCCTCCTGCTCAGTGATACAGTTTGACAAATGTAAAATTGTTCATATCTGAGATGTGTTTGTCAGCTAACTTCCCTCCTTGCTTTTTTGACTTTGAATGGTGTAAGAAAGCTTTTGTATAAAGGTATACAGTCGGCCTTTATCTTAAATTTTTATTAATTTCATTATAGATAACTATATGTACTTGCGATTTTAAAAGTGCAATTACTGTTCAAGATATATAGTTACAGGAAATGACACAGTGAAGACCTGCACACAAGCTTTATTCACAGAGCCTTCACTTTGCTAAATAGCCTCATCTTGCATCAGAAAAGTACAAAGTTAAAACAACCAAACAACAAAGTTAATAGAAGAATGACCAAGTGCCAGGTATAAGAAACCACTGAATTTGTCAAAAAAAACACCTGTGGGTAATAATAAAAAGTTCCCAAAAATCGGGAAACCCATCTTCGATGTAATATTCACAGGAAATAATCTCCTTAAACTTTATCCAAATTGCTCATCTCAGACTTAGACTAGACTAGATAGACTAGATATATTTTGCGAGAATTTTTTTTTTTTTTTTTTTCTGGAGAACCAGTGATGTATTGTGAGGAATAGTAATTCTGAAATCATGGAAAAACTATCTGGCAGAGTGTCGTTCAGGAATGTGAGAGACAGACTGACAAATGGGCTGACAGAAGGGCCAGTCAGAGATACAGACAGACTGTGTGACCGAGTAGCAGACGGATTGACATCCAGTCAAGAAACCAGTCAGATAAGTCAAAGCAGGCCGACTGACTGACTGACTGATTGACTGAAGGCCAGTAAAAAAAAGCTACAGGCAGACAGAAAGAAATAGGCTAAGTGTTGTGAGCGGCTCCCAGGAAGAGTAAATAGCCGTCCTGGTGACACAGTGGGGTGGTGGCCGGATGGAGGCGAAATAAGAGGGAAAGAGATGGGGCGTAAAGAGAACAGGGTGCAATACTGAGGGGTGCTGAGGCGGTGAAATGAGGGGTTTGAACTGCTGATGTAAGCGTGGACACACTCCCTTTTTCTTTCTCTCTTGCGTGCACACACACCAACGCACACACAGCGCTGACAAGCTGTTTCTACCCACGGGAAGTCATTCAGGGTTCAGGGGTTCAAATGAAAACGAATAACAGCGGCTGGGCGTATTGCTCTTCTTCTCTCTAGCTCTTTTCTTGTTGCAGTCATGATCGAGCATTTTTCTTGAGTTTGCCTCCGTCTCCTCCCTCAACCCGTCTTCCTCTCCGTCTTCACCCTCACCCAGTTTTTCCTCAGCCATCCTCTGGATCTCACAAAGCTCCCTTTAAATATTAACAGCTACAGTCTGAGGAGTTTCACTGTACGCTGTGTTGCACTCAGCGTTCGGAGAAGTGATTCCGTATTCATTTTAATCAGCATTCAAAGGGCAGGCATTCTGTATTCGTTCTAATCTGTCAGCATTTTAATAAGGCCCATTCTCAGGACCGGCGCTGAATTCTGTGCTACGAAGGAATCTCCGAGGGTCAAATCTGCGTTTGCCACCATCTGTAATTGGTGGGTTTTTTTCCCATTGGGAGCCCCCCGCATCCTGTGACACTGGCGTTGCTTGAGTATTCCATTTTATCCGCCGCTGATTGTTGCTTTTCAGGGCAGGGAATGAATTTAATCGTGAATTTGACGCTGCAGAGTGCCTGTGTTGGCTGTTTCATGCCAGATTAATTAACAATGGGATACACACAAAGATGGGAAAGTTTAACTCCTCGGAAGCCGGCCCCATAAATATTCACATCACAAACCAAATCCCAAATCACAGATGCTCGTGCAGATATTCTTAAGAGGGCTGGTTTCTTTTCATGTGTCAGGTTGTGTACAAAAAGCACAGGAGCAAAGAGCAGGATTAATAAAATATCAATCACAGGTGCCCTGAGAAAATGCTGTTTCATTCATGAAACTGTCTTTTTCTGACCCTGTCAGTTTGATTTGTGGCCTCCAGTAGGTGAGAGCAGGGCAAGAGACACAGGAGATGATAAAGTTTACAGACTCGGCTTTTTGAAATTCAGCCCTGTGTTGCTTCCAAGTTGTTTACAAGGTAGGAAAAAACATCGGTGTCCACCAGGGGTCCACTGATACTGTTTTTCATCAAAAACAAGTTGGGTGTATTAATTATTGACAGCTCTCCAGAAGCCTGTACGCATTTTAGTATCCAGTATTTATTAAAACAAACTTTTGGGGCTTTGGTTGAGAAAAGAGTGACATCTTAGCAAGGAGGGAGAATTGAGGTGAAAGCAACAAATTGAATGAACAAGATGATGCAATACTGTTATTGAGATCCATACTTGACTTTGGAAATGTTTGTGACAAACCTAATCTGAACCTGACGTCCAGGTATTAGCTTCATTCAGAGCTTTAAAGTTGATCTCCATGTGGGAAAGTTTTTCTCAGTTTTCCTACTATTACAGTGGAAACCGCTTATAGTGACAATTAAGCTTGGAAGAGATTTATTTTTGTTTAAATGCTGTTAAGATTATTTGCTTATAGCAGGGGTCTTAATGTTTTTCAGGCCAAGGATCCCTGAGCTGAAAGAGATGGAGCAGGAAACTCCTATGACATAAATTGTATAAAATCAAGTTGCATGTTAAACTGGGCCTACAACACAAAGTACATTTACTGAAGTGCTGTACAGTTTTTGAATATCTTTACTTTAGTGAGTATTATTTGTTTTGGAAACTTTTTACTTTTACCCCATTACACTTGAAAAATATTGTACTTTTGACTCCCGTGCATTTCTATGACGGCTCTCGTTACTCGTTACATTTGCTTTGAAGTTAGTGGATAATTTTTTTCTCTTTTCTAAAATGCAAAAGTCTATAAACTGTGATCATGCAGTTCTACGTGTATGTTTTGTTGGGTTTTTTTTTTGGTAATGCTGTGTTATTAATGGCTATGGCAGCAGATGGAAATAAAGATTCACCACCAGATCACCCATGACCGTACCTCAAGTCCATGTTTAACGTTTTTGAGATAAACAGTTATTTGTATCTATCTCTGTATACCGCACACAAACTTCATCATTGCCTCATTAAGTTCTGTAAATGTATTCTTACAACATACAATAATATGTTGAGATCTTTTTACTTAAAACACTTGTAGTAAGTATTTTAGTACTCAAGTAACAGTCTGACTCAGCAACTTTAACATGTATTTGAGTAATATTTTACAAGGAGTATTTATGCTTTGACTCAAATAAAAGAGTTATGTACTTTGTCTACCACTGGCCTCCAATAACGTGTACGGTGGCCTAAAGTGCCATGTATAAACGTACCCTGTAGTAATTATTATAGAATAATCATTTGCAGATTGTTTCTGAGATGGACAGTATTTCAGAGTCACTCACCTGAAAAGTTACAAAACAATCAATTGTGCAGTAATTTAGCATTAGCTAGCTCACATAAAAGTGAGCTAGCTAATGATAAAAAAAAAAGTTTAGCAGCACGCGCATCCAAAAGCAGTTAAATACTAGTTTCTGGACAGAACATAGTATGTGACATGTTTATTTGTCGGCATCTTTGGATTTTAGATTAACATGACTTGTCAGTGACATGTTCCGTACGAGTACTAATGTGATGTATCATTTCTCATGTCTGAAGAAGGGCTTGGGCCCGAAACGTCACACGTGGAGGTAATAAATGTTAATGGGAGCATCATTTAGTGTGCAGACTGTATTTTTGTATCTAGCTCACATAATTCCCAGGATTTATGGGTAACAGTTAGTCTATAATCATTGCTGTGCACTATAAATAGGATGTTTTTAATTTTTTTCAGACATGCATGTGGGTAATTATGTGAGCCCTAACATGCATGTGTCGTTCAGCACTACGTCACATGATTTGTTGCTCTGATCGGTTGTAGGTATTCAGTTGCATCCAGAGGCATTTTTGTCTGGGCCCTTTAATAGCTCCCACTGGAAACTGATAATGAACTGAGAGGTTCAGACTAATTTTAGGCAATGCTCAGCTAGTCCTGACCAACTTCTTATGGAAATATTTGGCTCTTCAGCTGCTTAATGCTACAGTACGTTTCCCAGCTAGTCTTTGACTTTGTCTGTCTGATGTTTGAGCAGGTAATGTACGGTGGGATTTAAAACCCAGCTGCCTGTGGTGAGTTTGTCACTATGGCAACATCTTTCATGTTAGACATAGTCTAATTTGTTATGAAAATATTGAGTAGAGCCAAGATGACAAGATTACCTTTAAGTGCTATGGATGAAATAATAAGAGCGACGGAGCTGGAATGTCAATAACATGACAACTGAAAACCACTCGCTGATTTAAAAAACAAAAAAAAACAGTTGTAAGTTGTTAGAAAAGCTAGTTTAATTAGTTCTATTTATAATTATTATTGCAGTTACAATTATTATGCTGATCTGGTTTTGCAGATATGTATATTTATTTCTTTATTATCTGTCTAAAATGGCTGTCATCGTTGCTGTCACTCCTTCAAGGATGCAAAAAAAGGGTTGCAATGTAAAAGGTGAAGTCTTTGATGTTGTTGTCATGTTGTTATTGTTGTTCATTTAATTTGTGGAATATTAAGTCGGCAAACAAAGTCATTACTTTCCATCATTTGAAACGTCAATTTATTTGTTCTAATTTTATGCTGGGTTTTTTTTTTTCGTCTGACAGAGGCAGGTGTCACTTCAGTCTTGCCCTTGAAGCTTACAAAGCTACGCTGATGAAATGAACCACATCATGTTTTTACTAATCAACTGATCACAGCGGGACTCTTTTTCTTAGACTATTTTGGAAATTAGTTCATTTTTATTCTGCTGAGTTTGATGAAACAGAAGTGGTGTCTTACAGCTCTTGCCATTTTCTGACTTGATCTTGATTGACCACTCTGTACGAGGAGTTTATATTGCAAGAATGGGCGAGCTGTCACTCACACACACACATTGAATTAGACTTGCTTGCATAGTCACACAAAAACACATGGACAGTGGCAACCTCACAGTGACCCACAGAAGGCATTAATGTGTATGCGTTTGTGTGCAACAAGACAAAACGATGGACACTAAGTTGTCTAAAAGCCCTGCTGGGAGTCAGCGGAGCACTCAGCCATGTAATGCTGTTAGTACCACTTTCAGGGCAAACACACAATTCAGCACACACACATGCATACCTACTGTAACACAAGCCTGAAGATACAGTTCTTATTTTTACACTTGATAAATGCCATTCACACACACTAACACACACACGTACACTCAGACTCTGACACTACAGTGCTTTCACAGCATATTATTTGCGTCCCATTACAGCGCGGCAATCATTTGTCCTCCTTCTCGTCTGTCGGGCCTCTTATTTGACAAAGAGTAAGCAAATGCGGCACTCAACTAATGGGTGACTCTGGCACGTGTCACATTAATGTTTGTACTTAGAAGCCATCTTACTGTAATGTTTATTTAATACGTGCATATGTTGCATCCGCTCTTAATGGGTTAATGCATGCCTCTTCTGCCATTACACTGTCTTTTGAATTTGTGTTTTTCAGTCTATTGTTTGTTATTGGGTGCAAAAAGCTTCCGTTTGCAGATCACTTTTTTTTGGAAAAGCAATGACAAGTAGTCCCCCGAAAACATCCTTCTTAGAGACGGATAATGCTTTTTTTCTGTCATAGATGACATGCTAGAGTGCGTAGAGAAAGGAGATGTTGGAGAAAAGATTCAGTGCACGGATGTTGACATGAGGTGCAGCTTGAAAAGATAAGTTTCCCCCCAAAGAAAGCTAGGACTGACTGCTGAATGGAACATGCTTTCAAAATAAAGTACAACTGATTGATGGATTGAATGTTTTCTGGATTCAAGTGCTTTCAGCACTGAGAGGGATAAGCGTGCCAAGGGTGGCCGCCGGATGACCTCGCACAAGCCGTGATTGGCGGATGTTTGAAGCATTTGGATGTTTTGACACGTAGTCGGACGTGTTGTCAAGAAGGCGAGAACTGAATCTGTTTCTCATTGCCCTGACACCATAATAACCACTCATCAGGAAAGAGAGCGCATTACATGTCCAGTAAATGGACTCCATGGCGGGATTTGTGCACAAACAAACATCTGCTGACTGATTTCCATTCATAAGCATTTACAATTTCTGAAGAGCCATATGCTCTGTGTGCCACGAGCCCCCCTGCAGCAGACTTTGTGATGCTGACTGAAGCCACCTACAGTAGCGTCACACTGCTTTGAGGCCGTCGCTTGCATACATACTCTTTCATGTTTGTTTGTTTGTTTGTGTGCGTACTGTATTTCCAGCTTCCATATATCCTGTCCCTTCTTTTTTTCCTCCCCATTGCTTCCGTACGATTAAAAATGGATGAGAACTTTATTTAGTGTGAGGCGTTTCACTCTGCCAGCCGACCGTGCTGTTTGAATGAATGAGCTGTGTGTGTGTGTGCGTGTGTGTGTGTGCGCACATGCGTGCGCGGGCGCTCGTGCACGTGCGCGGGCGCTCGTGCGTATGGTTGGTTTCCTCCCGAGTCGGTGGGGGTGATGAGACAAGTGGATGCGGGGTTACCGCTAGGTTAAACCAGTCTACTGTCAGGTCAGACAGAGTTCAGCAGCACAGAGGCTAGAAAGCAGCAGACGGAGGCGCGGCTCAGGTAGACGGGACCATCGCTGCGGTTTAGACAGACAAGACTGCTGAGGTGGAATTCCCCCACAGAGACAGAGAATTAGACGAGAGGATACTGGGGTTTAGGGGATCGCAATTAAATCCATGGGAAATCTAATCCTTTGGAAATGAAAGTATAAAGATAAGAGCTCCCTTCAGGAACGGAAAAACAAAGTGAAATCTTGTACTTTACCAGCGTGACATTACTCTCTCTTCGCCATGGGAACCTATGGGAGGAAGTGAAGTCAAGACACCCGCCACTACTTCTTCATTTTAGTTTTTGAAATTGAGAACAAAGTGCTCACTCTAGCACTTTTTAACAGAGACTGTCAGTGCTTGAAGTGAAATTTAAAAAATGTGCTTAGAGGCCTACACTTATGTCAGCAACCTGCTTAGGGTCCCTACAGAGAATTGGGCCCAAGAACGTAATTATTAATGAGAAAATGGGAAATGTTATTCTGTGATACCAACCATCATTGGGCATTGATACAAGCACTGTACTAGGAGAGTAACTAAATCCCTAAACCACTTTTTGCGGTTGAGTCCAGCTCTTGACATTGTGTATACACATTGTGTATAAATATGCATAGTGACTGCCCTCTAAAAGTTGGAATCTGGCTATTACAATTTAATGTTGCTGTTGGCTGATCCTGGTAGCAGGAGCCTCATTTCATCAACAACCGAGCCCCCTTTCACGGCCCTGATGCTGCCCTCTGACTTCTGTGTGTGTGTGCAGGGGACATGGAGGTGCTGTGGATCAAGAGGCAGCACGATTTGGTGACTGGGGATGTCTTAGCACCCCTTCAAGTCCTGCCCATTTTTGAGACTTTTTTTACACTCCAAGGAGGAGGCACTCAAGCCAAAAGTGGGGGCTGTAGTTACTTATTAAGTACAGTTTTGAGATACTTGTGCTTTAGTTGAGAACTGCCATTTTATGATACTATTTGAAGGCAAATATTGCACTTTTCACTCCACTACCCATTGTACTGAAGTTCAAAGTAAAAGAATACATAATGTCTTTGATAGCTTTAGCCACTAGTTACTTTGCAGATATAGATTATTAATTCAAAATAAAATTCAACTTATACATCATATGTATTGAAAAAAAACTTTAAATCCAATGCTTTTGTTTTTGCATCCATTTTCATAGGTTTAAGTTAAAGTTAAGACTTTTCATGCACTCAGTGGATATATTACTCTAAAGTTATGGTTACAAAAAGTCTGTGTCAGTGAGATAATCCATCCACCTGGCAGGTGTAGCATATCAAGATGCTGATTAAATAGCATCAGAAAAGGAGAAGTGCTCACTGACTCAAATTTTAACAATTTAGCAACAAAAATTTGAGAGAAATATTTCTACTTAATGTATGAAAAAAGTCTCATATCTTTAACTTAAATATGTGAAAAATGGTAGTGAAACAAAAATGTGGCGCTTCATTTTTTGTGATAAATAAGCATCAAAAAAACTTTCAAGTAAGTAGTTTTACACTGTAGTGTTCCTACTTTTACTTTAAGTAAAAACCTGAATGTGAATAATCTTCCAGCACTGTCATTGGGTGACTTAATTTTAAAAAAAAATAACAATTACAGTATTTTATTATTCATCAGCTAAAGAAATTAGTGACATTACTGTTACATTACTCTCTGTTACTTTACCTTAAACATTTATTCTCTACACCCACAATAACATATAGAAGGTTTCCATTTTCCAAATAATTTTTCAGAGCTGCCTTTTAAGACATACTGACCTTTTTTGAGCGTTATACTAATTGTCACTATCTACTTTTTTATTTTCTCAGTTAGTATACAAGGACTCAGTGTGCTTCACTGTTTCAAACAAACATAAAATGATGCAATATGAGCGCTGACACACATCAATCAAGCTGCCACTGACTTTGGAAAACTGCTGCCAATTAAACTTCATAAACAGAAGGCAAAATGTTTTTCCAGAGATTTCATACTTTTGTTTTCCAAAATCTTCTTCTGGAGTTTTCTCTTCACCAACCACAATTTGTTTTGATAGAAATTCATTTTACACATCAAAAGAATAAAGCCATGGCTCATTCAAAATGCAGCAGCCAAGAATCTCACGCGTACGCACAAAGCTGAAAAGCAAACAAGAAACTTTTCTGTTTTCTTAGGCTTATCATTACTTACTGTGTTCATGGTGGTTGTGTGGTGCTTAACTGTCATTGGAAGTTCTTCCACTATTTCATTTTCTTGTATTTTAAATATCATATCTCACTTTTTGCTTCATGTATTTAACCATGATGCACTCTAAATATTCATCATACTCATATTAGTATGGGTGTTATGTTTTCTGTTGAACGTCGTCAAACAGCCCCAATAATCGGTGACTTTTATTGGATAAAATGAAAGTTATACTCGCATGTAACACTGACAGCAGTCATTACAGTGTGTGTTATCTGTCTGTGCTGCTGCAGTGTACCAGCATGCTTTCTCTACTTAATTGGACTGATGGCTCATTGATTGCACCTGTGCCTGGTATATTTAAGTGACCTGCAACCATGAATCCGTGCAGGCTGATGAGAAACCGAGGGACTGAAACACACCCTATTGATTTTAATCTTACTTTTTGTGCACCTGCAGTAAAGCTGGATGGAAAAGTATTTTGATTTCAGCAGCTTGGCTTGCTTTTTTTAAAGGTGTTTGCTTTCTATTTTGTGTTCAGATAACCTTTTCAGTTTTTAATATCTTCCTACACTAGGAGACTTTGAAAGAGCTTTACCCAGAGAAAAGTCTGAAACCAATGTGACTTTTTGTCAAAGTCTAGGGATGTTACAAGGTTACTATTGCAAGGCGACAATTAAAATTCATTTTCCAATTATTGCCCATCCTGTTCCTGGTGGAAAAAATTACACCTAACTCCTTTTAAGAAATATGGCATTTTAATAATTCCTTTTGTGTCTGCAAAAACACATACCTCTAAAAACACAAGATAAAAAGTGTCGTATGTTGACAAAATTCTTGCCTTTTCAGCATCAATATAATCCATAAAGAAACTGTACTTGTACACATGCATGTATGTGTGTCCATCTGTCTGCTGCAATTCCCACAAACTACTGAACCTATCAGCCTCATCTGTGTGTGCACATCTATGACTGGATGTCTAAGGACCCCTCGTGGTTCCAGTGATTTACAGTTGTTATAAATGTAAATAACCTGTTTTATTGACTAAGTGCTGACTCCTCACTCCTCTTAACAGCCTGTAGGGCAGGGGTGGGGAACATTTTGCCTATCAAGGGCCATTTCAATTTTTATGAAGTCCTCTGAGGGCCACTTAATTTATGAACACATATGATGCAACGATAATAGATGTTGGTAGTATGAAAAACCACAGTTATTATAGTTTTATGATGATTTTATGTAAATTACACTCCTTCACAGACTCTCAAGGCCTTCCTTCACAAACTCCGTCCGTCAGTCTGTGGTCTTGTGAAAGCTGATTGTTGGGGACCCCAACTCCGTCAAAGAGTGTTCATTTTATCAAAACGCATTTCTCCTTTCAACTCGTCCAGTTTAGCATGTTTCGAGCTGTAATGACGCTCGAGATTGGCCTTTTTCATCACTGCCAGCGCCACGCCACAAACTAGGCAAAGTGCTTTGCCTTTTACTAAGACAAAGAAATAATCGTTTGGCCATTTCTCCTGGAAAACGCAGCATTCTGCATCCACTTTCCTTTTCTTGGCTCTCGCTATGACGCATATCACTTGTCAATCAATCTCCAATGTTATCTCGCGACAGCATGTAACCTCACGTGTTGTGTTCACTGACACTGAGCCTGATTGGGACATGCACAGTGTTATCCCAGAAAAGTAATTGCTGTCGACATTTTTGTTTATATTCATTTTCAGAATTGCGTGGCGAGCCAGATCAAATGGTCTCGCCGGCCATAAACGGGCCGGAGGCTGGAGGTTCCCCACCCCAGCTTTAGGGCTACAAGTTTTCCAGAAATCGCCTTAACTCAAAACAACAAGCCTTACCATCTGTTGTAAGCCACTTTGTGGTCTTTATTGATGCTCAAAAACTGAAATCCATAGAAAGGTTTGCAGATCAATCCCATACCAGATGTGTTATGATCAATTAAAGTTAGGCACCTTTCAATATAAATAAATCCCCATTTTTTCTTATATCTTCCCCACCATTTTGACCATATGGCAGCCAGGAGGATTATATCCGCCACAGCTTTGCTGGCGTTCGGCTGCGACGCGATTTTGTTCCATCGGCTGCATGTCAGAGCATTTCAGAGGTGGTGCGTTTTGCCTAACAAACTTTGTCAGTTTGGTCATTCTTTTGTTGATGTTTGTACTTCTACCCTAAGTCAGTAAGTTGGTTAGTTTGGGTTCCTTTTTGTTTATTATTGTTATTTGTGCTGCAGCCTACAAACAAAGTCAGTATCCCTTCAAGTCCGGTTATGAACGACATGGATCAAAGGTTTGTGACTGTGTTTCAGTCAATAAAATACATTTATCCTCATAATTAAAATGTATCTATATTCCACATACAGCGCATGTTAGCCGAGGAACTCAGTCTGTTCTCTGCAACAGAAGAGTCTTAAGTGACCACGATCATCCCAGACAGCAAACGTGTGTTTGCTGTCTGGGATGTTTTCATCCCAACTTGTCAAATACTGCCACTTTGTCAGTGGACTTTCACTTTTAAATATCATGTAGTAGGTACCCTGTTGCATCAGTTTTGGACGTTACAGGGTGGTGTGTCAATGTAAGCTTGTTATATGCATCATGTCTATTCATAATACACTTACGTTTTCAGAAGAAATGTTCAGATTCTGTTTGTTAGTCTTTGTCATAATAATTTTAAAACATAGGTAAGACACTTTGTTTTTAGTTTTATTTCCCTAGGTTTAGACAACAAAAGCATGTGGTTAGGTATAGAAAAAACCTTAAAAATCAAGTTGCAAGTTAATAGTCAGCTCCCAGGTGAAAGTCTGGAGTTTCTTTGACCCATTCATCACTTCTTTCAGCCTCCTGAAACTGCTTTTCGTGCTGCCTGGTGGGTATCATACTGCTGAGAATGGTGCCTCTTTGCATTGCAACATGACTTATAAAGCGACGATATTTGATCAGCTGGAAGTAAGAATGGGCCTTCCAGACATCTGCACTCTACAGAGTACACTTTTCTGCAAAGGGAAATATAGACTACATTTTATTTTGCACTGTGACTATAGGGAGGTGGCTATCTGCATGTCACTCAGTGCCGCATAATAAGTACAATTAGACTGGACTCTGGAGATGGACAAATATGGAGAACAGATCACCAGCGAAGAGGAGAGGCAAGAGAGATGGGCAGCCAGAAGGATATAGCGTGATGGATAGAGGGCATAGAACGATGAAATATGCATCAGGGCTCACGTTAAATTTTAATCTAGACTGTTGACTGGAGGTTGACCCCGCTGTGACCCAACACTTGCGGGAGTGAAAATATCCGCCGAGGGAGGCGTGGGGGTAGTAGTGGGTGCAGGAGCAGTGTGAGGAAATTGTGAGGAAGAATGAAGTAATGAGGCTGGCTGGAGGTGTAGACGGGTAATTTTATCTGTCTGAGTGCCTGAGTGTCTGAGCATCCCCTACAGTAACGACATAAGCAGCCGGGAAGAATCTGCGAGGGCTTCTAAGAATTTTACAGAAAAACAACACATTTTTATATAGTGTATGTGACCATAGTATATGTGTACAACTATTTATATAAATATAAAAATGTGCAGGAGTGTGTACTCAGGAGACTTTGTGTTAAAGTGAAAAAAACAAAGAAAATCACATGTCAAAGAAAATCACATGTATTTTTCTGTTATTATAGAAAAGTTCAAAAGGAACACGAACAATTTCCTCCAAAGCTTGAAAACACCACTAAGACTTTAATCTGTTGTGTTATAACGAAAAAAAGCTTTTATGCACACACACAAAAAGCTTTATCCCTTTGTGCATATAGTAAGCGGAACATTTGACCATATCCCCAGGAAATCAGCCTGTCACAGTGTCTGGTTTTGGGGCGAAAAAAAAGATGTTCATATTTGCAGACACTGATTGAACTTCACAGGATGATAAGGCTAACTTATGTAAATTATGTTTTTAGTTTGTATTTGCCTTTAATGTTTTTATTCAGCAAGTTGTTGCTGATGCTTGAACTTGTGTCCTTTTTTCCCTTGATATTCATTATCGCCGATTATCAGGTTGTTTGTGTTTCTGTAAATATATATGTGAGTGTTTTCAGGCATAAAGAGCACTGTCCTGCATTAAGCATACTGTATAATAGTAGTTCCCAACATTTACTGTCTGATGCACCCTGTAGACAGATGAGCTCAAATGGCCTTTCATTGACAGAACTCATCATCTTCCAGATCCAGTTGAAAATGAGATTTAAACTGGGTTCTGAGCGAATTATTTCTAAAGTGGATATTGTTATAATTGCTTTTTGCTAAGTAAAGCTGAATTAAGTAGATGCTTGGGTCAAGTTTGCATGCCACTTGTAAATAGCAGAAGCTGGACATTTCAAACATTAATTCATTAGACAGCAGCCCTTTTTACACAGAGATTGCACTACAAAGTCACTTCTTTACACCGTCTTTGCATTTAACACAGAACCAAATGACAACATCATACCGCTTCAGTTCGTGATTTTAGAGGGCATGCTAGCAGAAGAGACCTGACGGCTGTGACATTTAACACAACAGCGCTAGCCTTTACTGTGAAAGGGAACATACGTGTCTGCAGCACTCTATGAACAACAACAGTGGCAAAGCATGACAATAACAGTCATTAACTGTCCCTATTAAATGGCGGCTGATCTCGTCCTCTGTTTGGAGGGTAAGAGGCTCCTTGACATCATTGTTTGCCCAATCCACAGACATTTTTGGCTGCTGTTCTTTGAGTTAGCTGCTAACTGCTACTAACTACTTTTTAAATCTGCTGCAGTGGGTCACACAAATAATACATTGTCAAAACATTACGTCATTCCTGCCCATGGTCCCATTCTGCTGGCTGTCCCTTGTACACTGATGTAAATTATCCCTATTCAAGTAAACAAAACATTAGTAATTTATCTGCCGAAAGTTGACGATAGTCTCCGAAATTGTAGGCCCCAGACTGTGTAAGCTCCAGGTTCTTTCATACCATAGAAATCAAGCTTTTTTGGCTTTGTGTGCCAATGCCAATTTACATAGGAATTAACTGGGGCCTCCATCCAACACTGTATCCACTTCTACTTATAGATCCATGGTTCCACTAGTTTCTGTAGCTCATTGTAATTTCTCAGTCAGTATTAGCGTCAGTAAAATTTACAGGAGGTCGGTAGCTACTTACAGCTGGTTATACATCATCGTAACATGATTTTGTCCATATACTTTTCTCCATAAATATTTTTGTCATTTTTTTGGTTGTAATCTCTGTTCAAAACCCTCTACTGTTCGGGTCTCTCTACTTTGATTTATAGTTACAAGCGCTGTTACAAATGTCGATGGGATTTTGAATGAGGTTTTCTTTTCTGGAGCAGAACCTGAATGTTGTTGCCTCATTTTGTCTCTCTGTTGCCAATAAACCAAAGATCAACATCACAGCTAAATGTGCAGATAGATTTTTTTTTTGTAAAAATACAATAATATTTTCTATTTTTTCAAATTAGCTTTCCACATACCCTCTGGCAACTTCAGACTCGTAGACCTGGTTGGAAATCACTGCTGTTTACTGTATGTGTTTGTTCATAATGGTCTTTTTGCATCTGTCTGTGTGTGTGTGTGTGTGTGTGTGTGTGTGTGTGTGTGTGTGTGTCTGTATGTGCGTGCATACCCGCGGCTTTAACCACTCCCTCAACCTCTAGTGCACTGGCCCGTAGCCTCATTAATAACCCCTGCGTTTGCTGAATGGGGCTCCAGCGATCTATTGCGGTCTATTGCAGTGTTGTTTTTGTTTGGCCCTGGTCACAGTGATTCCTGGGAGATGGCAGCATCATAAATCTACAGCTTATTCATGGAGCTAACCTGACCTTTACAGCAACACCGAGAACAGAAGGAGAGGCAGAGAGAGAGATGGAAACCAAGAGAGAATAGTAGAAAGGGCCAGGGAAAAAAAGGGGAAAATGGAGCAAAGGTGGGAGGTTAGAGGTTTTAAAGGTAGAGTTGAGGGGATGAGAATGATAAGGAGGATGAAGACGAAATAAAGGAGGGGAAGCACAGCGAAAGAATGGAGAATAGGCAAGAGGCAGCTGGGGAGATGAGATGATAGAAGAGAAAAAAAGAAAATTTAGTGGAGAATAGGAGAGTGAAGAGACAGACAATGGCAGTCAGAAGATAGAGCTGGTGGGACAGAGAGGTTATTACTGGATGAAAGCAATCAATGAGTGTGAAGGAAAGGAGGAACAGAGAGACAGGGAGATGGAGAATTGCATGCCTGTGTGTGTGTGTGTGTGTGTGTGTGTGTGTGTGTGTGTGTGCGCGTGCGTATTACCCGTGTGTTTCAGTCGATGGAGCCCATCTCTCCCGGACCTCCGTCACCTGTCGAGTCTTTAATAAAGTCTCCATGTTGGGGGTTTCGTTTGCTCCCCGGTGGCACCGCATCTCTCTACATGAGCTGTCTCACACCCAGCCAACAAAACTAAAATGTGCTTTGAGAGTGGCCCCATGTGTATGGCGCATATAGCTTTTAAGTGTGTGTTTGTTTGTGTCTGAGAGTCAGTATTGTTGCTGTCAGTGTGTGTGCAGCACGGTTTTAACAGGACAAAGAGGGAGAAAGAGGAAATCTCATGAAAGCTGGGATTATTCTCTTAAACATCAGTTTGTTTGCTCTTTAAGGTCTTGTCACATCTTTGTATGCATATGGGTAAGGGGTAAAGGAAGGAAGGTAAGATTTAAGGGGGTTTAGAGGCATCTAGCGGTGGAGAAACTCAGAAACTCTGAACAAGGCGGTTTCACTTTACAAATCAATGTTTCTACGACATCGTTTGGCATGACGGGTGGCTAGCCTAGCTCTGCTAATGTGTTTGTTTTTTTGGTAACATATTTTTTTATAATTTTCTTTAGATATCTTCCCTTTTTTAAAACTAAGTTTTATGTCATTTTCTCTCACAAATTTCTTGCAATTTATGGGATATTTCTTGTCAAGTCGATCATTGCCTTTTTTCTATGTTTTTGAAAGAAATAAAATAAAAAGCGAAGGTTTCGCAGGGTTCAATAGCTTGTGAAAGGTGTCTTGTGAAAACTGATAACAAACCAGGTTTTAAGGGTTAAAGAGACAGGCATTAAAATAAGCATAATAGACAGAGGTTCAATACAGGTTCTTGCATAGATAGTATAAGAAGAATAAAGTTTTATTTTCTACCAATAAAGCATATAGAGATGTTTTAGTAAAAGCAAAAAACACAAGTATGAACCTGAAAATGTGCATAATAGGTCCCTTTTAAAGGTTCAGCACAGCCCTGGGCCAGAAATTGTTGTATGCAATACCAGAAAACGACACCACTATAATATAACAACTTCCATCTTTATGTTGTTACAACTCTATTTCTAAAAGGCATTGCCAGTTATAGCCTTATCTAACATAACCACTTTCAAATCTAAATTAAAAGCTCCCTTATTTTCCTGGGCATTTAACTGATTAATTTTCTCCGCTGCACTTTTGGGGCAACTTATTACTGCTCTGTAAGTATATTTTTCTCTTTTATTGTCTCATCAAATTTGATTTTATTTCATTTTAGACAACTGTGAATTATAAAGTTCTTCATTACGTTTGTCCCAATGCATTTCTCCGTCTTACAAAGTACCATACAAATTAAGCTGCTTACTTATTTATTCAAGTAATCACATTATTCAATTTCAAACCTAAACCTAACTTGAATTTCTAAAATGTGCAACGACTTGTCCAGATTCTCTGAATGTTTCTCTGTGTTATGCTGCAGGACAACACTACAAACATACACACACACAATCTGAACACAAACCTACTCTGTTACCGTGTCTCATTATTATCTAAATGATACGTTAACCATTTGTACCTAATTGCTTTGGCAATATTGTTTCTGAACTTTCATTCCAATTGAGCTCATTAAACTGAAATTGCATAGAGATCGAGGTTGATTTGTGAGCGTGCAGCGTGCTGGACTGATAACTCCATTCCTATGGAAACTGCTCTCCTCATTGGTATTCTGCACCTGTCTGCCACACAGACCCATTGTAGATCCAACAAGGAGAAAAAAAAGAAAGAAAAAAATGGACCATTAAGAAGCAATGGCTCCACTGCTGTAGAGCAACACCACACACACACACACACACGCACACGCACACGCACACACACACACACACACACACACTGCCTTTAACATTCCACAGATGAAACACCACTACATACAGTAAGCCAATTAACTACTACACCATTAGGTTCAATATCAAGTTAGCCAGGGAAGAAGTCATTAAGTGGTCTTTGCAGTGAGTGTGTGGAAATAACTGTTTAGTCGTTCACCAGGAAAATGGACTCCAATGTTTATTTTCAAGTTGTCTTTATGGAGGAAGTCCCCGGTTTGGTCTGAGGATTATTTTCTCTCTGGGCCGTTGTCTCGGGGATCTGGCTGTAATTTCAGCGAAATTAAACGATTTGGAAACTCAAATGAGATCCCAACAGACTGCCAAGAAAAATCAATTGAACGGTCGAGGCTGTGGTGAGGCAGGAGGTGTGCACACACACATGCAAAGACGCAAATGCATCCTCATGCATGTAGCTCCACGTTAATAAATGCACACACACATTTTGCAAATATAAAAGAAAAAACAGCTCACAAACTACCACACACACACACACACACACACACACACATACATTCTTTAGACCCCCATGTATCCTTCCAGAACAATTACAGGCTGTCTTACTGGGAAATGCCTCCATCTATTCAGGCAACGTTCACAGACGACAGAGGAGAAAAAACAAGACCCTAATTCTTCAAACTGTCCTCAACAGAAATACTGCAGCATTGTTCATTTAGTCAGAAACTTTAAGGGATACGATTTTCAACCAGCTTTGTGTCGTAACAGTGTGGGTAGCACATGTAAATGAGCTGTGGTAAACTTGCCTGCATCTAACCAGGGCCTAGATATCTCTGTTTCCTTCCCCAGAAAACAGCCCATTTTCATTCCGAAGTAATCAAATAATGCCACTTTTGCAGTGATTTTGGCGTAAGATGCCAACACCAAAAGCCACCTTTTGCATTTGCATGATATGCCGCTGGACAGCGTCAGCTTGAAATGCTGCTCGTAATGACATAATATAAGAAGAACAAGGTCCCAAAAGGGTTGGCAGGAGTGGTGGTTGATGGATCCATCAACCCCAGACTTTCATGAGTCCGGTGTTTGCTTCCCGTGCTGTTGTGGCCATTTACTGTTGCTGCCTAAACATAACTATGTGCAGCGTAATCCGTTGACATCACAGTAAACAGCACACACAGAATGATACCTGGAGCATAATATGTAGATGTGGAAGTCCACTGCAAAGTGGCAAAATGTAACTCCTTAGGATGAGAAAGTCTTGAAATGTTCAGATTACTCACCACCCACGCTGCCATCATGGACACATGGTATAGAAGAACAGCCCCGAAGATAGACCAAAATTAATTCAAACAATTAAACTAGTCAGTGCTGAACAAATATAAATGACAAATATGCTGCTACTATTTCTCACCTAAAATGTATTTGAAAACATAATTTAGTGTCCTATTTAGCTGTAATGGTTAGAGTTTGTGAACAGGAAGTGGGTGCCATACTCCTTCCTGCACAGTGATCAAAAGCAAAAACGCTACAGTCCTTTCTTTCTCGCTCTCTTTTTTTTCTAGTAATGTAGCACCAATTTCAAAAGCATTTGCATTTCTCTGCTGCATAGACAGCCTAATTTCGTGGAAAAACTATCATTAAACAAAATGTAATGTGTTAATTAGTGAGCTGTAGAGGGGTTTCCACTTGCATGCTAATCTAACAATGTGATAATGTCACCACCACTAAATATAAACTATGCCTTTAAAACTTTTGTACAGTAAAATATTATTCAATTAACTTATTTTTATGTTTAGCCAACAAGAGGTGGACGTAGTATGTTATAGAGCTTCATGTCAGGCAGTCAAATAGCTCCCCCTCCTCTGCAGGGTTTGAACTTCTCTCTCTCTTGCTCTCTTTTTTTTCTGTCTGGATGCAACAGTTTCCATTACTTTTCATGAGAAGAACCAAGTAAATGTCATATGAATTCCGTCTGAGCGTAATTTAACCCTCATACTGCAATAACTTTCTTTTTGGAAGTTTTATTGACAAACTTATTAGGTTAGAGGACAACTCTGCAATTATTACAAAGGTTTCCCCTTCAGAAATTGGTTACAGTCACTATAATAGCTCCTGAAATGGCATTTGTATTTAACTCAATCAAGCTGAGACGCCCCTCAAGAGTGAGAAGTATCCAACATTTACTGTACTTAACCCTTTGAATGCTGAATCAACATCACTTTTCTTGTGCTGGGTTCAGACACCTTCAGAAGTATTTAAACCATCATAATCTGAGCAAATTGGTTTGCTTTCTTTTGAAAACACGGGGGAAAAGGCAATGAGCAACTGTTTGTCAATTTGCAAGAAATTCAAAATCATTTTTTAAAGAAGCAAGGGCAAAAAATGTCCAAAAAACTTTGTTTTAAAATCCTTTTTAAAAAATTTGTATCTTTTTTTCCCTCAGGTCATGTTTTTGTTTTGTTTTTGTTTGTTTGTTTTTATTTACTTTATTTTTCTTTGTTTTTGGCTAATTTTCAGTTGTTTTTTTTTTTTTTTTTCCAATTTTGCTCATTGCCATTTACCTATATTTATGAAAGACATAAAGTTAATGTGCTCAGGTCTCAAGTCATTTTTTGTCCTCAAAGACGCTTTAATTAGCTGATATGAATATATAAGAGGAAAATTAAAAAAAAAAAAAAAAACAATTAACTCTCAATTCTTTAATGTGGTAAAAACAAATATTAAAAATAAATAAAATAAAGTGAAGATTACAACTAAATATAGTCCATTCTGAATGGAAATTGAAATATCGGAGTCTTATTTTTAGTAATGAGGAAGGTATGCTGTCACGCAGATTTGAGCCCGTTTTAAGTTTCTTGTTAACCAATGAGATTGCTCTCTTGGAAGTACTTGTTCAATCATATAAAATACATCCCCAC
>NC_056476.1:10546708-10582739 GCF_008729295.1 Plectropomus leopardus | reverse complement strand
TGGGTGTGTGTGTGTGTGTGTGTGTGTGTGTGTGCGTGCGTGTGTGTGTGTGTGTGTGTTTGCAGATGCATGCAGGTGTGTGGGCTTATTTGTGTGTTTGTCGTCAAGTCTGACTCTGCATGCAGAGCATACAGGTGTGTGTGCTATGTAATATACCTCACTGCCGGTCTGTGGGTTGTGCAGATGTGTGTGCNGTGTGTGTGCGCGTGTGTGTGTGTGTGTTTGCAGATGCATGCAGGTGTGTGGGCTTATTTGTGTGTTTGTCGTCAAGTCTGACTCTGCATGCAGAGCATACAGGTGTGTGTGCTATGTAATATACCTGACTGCAGGTGTGTGGGTTGTGCAGATGTGTGTGCTCTTGCACTTCTGTCTTTGTGAGGACCAAATTCAGAAAGTTTTTGGAAAGTGAGGAGACATTTTGGACAGTTCTCACATTGCCAAAGGGCTGTTTGAGAGGTAATACCAATAATTTGAGTGTTCAGACAGAAATCGAAGCAGCCTGTCTCCCTCGCCATTTCTCTCTGTTTATGTAGTCGATTCATAAAGCCTGAGATGAGATACATTTATTCACATAAACATTTTTAACTCATTGCCCCCTTAACACTTGGACTTGAAAAAAAAGCATTCCAGGTGGTCAGAGTGCAATTGGATAGTGCTTGACCATATGACAGTACAGGTGTAAATTAACTGTGATCTGACTGACCAAACCACCTCAGGTGGGTGGTCAGGAATGCATTGTGACCTCATTGAATCCACACATAAGGACTGACTGGACGGATATACGTAATCTCACACAATGGTTCCAAACTAGCGAAGCAGCAGCCATTAGCTGGTTAGCTCAGTTAGCTGAGCAGTAAGAAGGCTTATGGATATTCAAGACACTAGGGGATCGATTAAGGACGAGAAAAAAACTATCATTTGGTCTGATAAAAGTATGCATGCAAAACTTGACATTTCATATTGCAACTGAGCCATTTATTAAGCAAATGATGGAGTCCGGCTAAAATCGTTTGGTTGTTTGCAGTGTTGCCAACTTTTTTCCAATGAAGATAGCTAGCACTAGCTCCAAAAGTCGCTCAAATTCTCTGACAAAATGTGATCATTTGCATATTGGTGACTTTATTGCGCAATAATAAAGCATTAAAACTTTGCCAAATTAGATTCAACAAAAAGATCCTCAACAACAAAATAAAATGCCATAACAGGTACGACCATTACTATAATTATTATAATTCACCGCTTTCTTGTACTTGCAATGCAGAGAGCAAGAGCTTCACCTTAAACATAGAAACTCACTACAGTTGAACTCCCATCACGAGTGGCATGCCCTCTACTTCCCGCAAACAGCCATGGACTACAATTTTTCTGAGCAGGGTGCATAGTAATGTACTACAATAAATTCCTCGCTTTTTCCTGACGGTCTGACCAGAACGTGAAATCTGTTGGTAGTCGCTTTTTAGAAATAAAGTTGCCAAGACAGTTTGAAAAGTCTGTAAATATAGAAACAATTCAACAAGTTGGCAACACTGGTTGTTAAAGCTGGACAGATGCAATCAGATCTCAATGTGGATGCTGGACACATGTATAGATATTGGGTGTAAATATAGTCAAGTTAAGTCATATCTAGATACAATATGGACACGAGACACATTTTGATGCAAGGTGTACAGGGAGTTTGAGTGTCACTTTTTGGTAAATTTGCATTTAATTGTATCCTTGCTTCACCTTCTGTTTGAATACACAATTAAGTTTATGGTCAATCTCAGATTTATTCAAAGATAAATACAGTTTATTACAACTTGGTTGTCATTTTCATAGCTGCGTCCATCATTTCTATTGGTTTTGGTATAACATTACTCACCAAAGTAAAATCTGAGATCGAGGATACAGCACAATTACTCCAAGGAAGTGTGAAAGGCCGAGAAACACGGGTGGTCAGACAATCAATCATGCTGTGAAATAATGGTTTACTGACTTTATTTGAAGGGAAAAAACAAAAAGAGGAAACCTGTACATGCTTAACTCTGCAGCCCAGACACCAAAAGAACATGTTGGCATTGGGTGTTTCTGCATTTGTACATTTGATACGTATCATATCAATGCTTCTAGTATGTTGTAGGTCTTATTGCATGTGTATCAGCTGACTGTATCATCAGGATGTCAGGTCATGTGACGTTACATTACGTAAGTAACAAGCACAGGCTTATTTTAGCCCAACAACAATGTATTTTTTCTTCTAAATCTAACCACATACTTTTGTTGTAAGGAAGTGAACCTAAAAAGTTCATTGTGAAAAGACATTTTATGCATTTCATGTGTAGAAACTGTACAGTTCCTGTGAAAATTGAAGCATATTTTAAAGGGGTGCAATCCAAGCATGAGCATGAATTGACATGCTGTCCCTGAGCGTCTTTGCAATCATTTCTTTTGATCTTACCCAGAGGTTTATTTGTTCACTATTGTTATAATTACTGGTATAAATTATGTCCAAAACTGCACAATCAAGACCCAAGTTGTAAACTGGATTAATGGTTTAATATTAGAGGTAGGTAATGCAGCATCCCAACAAGTACAGATGTACATTTTTGTGTGTGTTTTTGCAGGAATGTTTTGTTTGGATGTACCAGTGTTCAGTATGTGCCATGTACTGGTGTATTTTCCCCAGATGTGTGTGTGTTTGTGTTTTGTGTGTAGGTGTGTGTGTTTCCCTGTGTGTGCAGGAATGCACCTTTTTTGCCAACGTATCTGTGTATGAGCATTGCTGGTGTGCGTGTGCGTGTGCGTGTGCAGAGTACAGGTGTGTGTTTGTGTGTATGTGCACCCATGAATCTGTCTGTCCGTGTAGCTGTGCTTGCACTATACGACAGAGTGTGAATCATCAGAAGCAGCGGAGCCATAAAGCCCAGAGCTGTTAGGCAGGATGGCTCCTGGAATGATCACAGGGAGGCTGTACTTCTATTTCCCAGGCAGCCATCACCGTGGGAGGCTGAGGAGCTGCTGTCGCTGTGTTTGCGGGGGACCCAGGGGTTAGCCAGTATATGCTGTAGTCACGCCTGACAGCACAGCCAATGGCCATAACGTCAGCGACAATGATTGAACACATGAAATATGTGCTCTTTGTCCATGGTATTGGACAGGGTGGAGGTTGGAGGTAGGGTCAGGGTAAGGGTTAAGGCAAGAGGAAAATTGTCTGTTTGGAAAGAAAGCCTGCCTCTCCGACTCTGCTTCCATCTTTTATTAGTCGGTGTTGAGAGCTCGCCTCAGCGACAAACAAGATATTTGTCAGATTTGATTTCCTCTCTGCTGCAGAAGTTTGCTGGTTACCCCAACAGAACACTGTAATATGGAGATATTAATAATGCATATGCGCCCACTGCCAGGGCGGATCTATATAATTGCACCAGACAAAACATTCTTCTGATACTCACTAACGCAGCATAATTTTGAATAATAAGATAAGCTCATTTGCTGTAGTTGGGATCAAAACACCCAGATGGAAACAGATACACAGGGAGGTAAAGCTAAGTTTTTTTTTCCATGTAAACCCACAAAGTTATTAATGTTTAATATTGTGCATGCTGATTAATGCAAAAAAAGGCTAGACAGAGAATAAAAACAAAGCCGATATATGGATTTGGCCCATTTGGACGGATCAAAAAGACAAATTACACATCACATTCTGCAGTTTGCCCTTCAGCTGTGGCCTGCTCTTTTCTGTGTTTGTGCTTCTCCTTTCCGGCCATTCTTCAGTTTTACTCTCCATGTCTAATCACTCAACAGTGCCAATGTTTACATTGCACCAACAGCACCCACAGCTGCCATTAGAATATAGATGCAGTCATTGTTTTGCATGTTTTCACCATTTATATTAGTTATATGACATTTTGTGACAAGTGTGGGTTTTTGTCATTTACCTTCTGCTTCAGCTGCAGAGACTAAATGGAAGCTCTGCGGAATAGTGAATGAGAAATAACAACATTATTATTGTTAAGTGTTTCATAAGTAGTTTTGCAGGCAAGCACATCCATCAGAGCTCCAGGGGAGGGTGGTTTCGAGGCAGGAGGGGATGCAGGAGCCTGGTATGAGGGGGCTGCGGGGTGGTTTGGCGGTTGTTACTGCCTTTATCTGACTGTTGATGACTAGAGATAGCAGCACAGGGTACAGAAGCTCAATAGTGCCATCAACAGGTGCAGGGGGGCAGTGCTGTTCACTGACCGGCTCTGAGAAGCCACCGGGGCGATATTCAGTGAGCTCTTTTGGGGTGTAATGGTGAAGATTTATCAGAAATATGATCAGGTCATAAAGTGAAATATGCCATCGTCTCTACAGGGTCTGGTGAAGGATATATGAGGCTCGGGGATTAAGGTGAAGATGAGGCTGGCTGGAGTCCAACGTATTCTCTGCCAAGGTTAGACTATCCTCTGGCCTTTAAAATCCTGTCAGTTACACACACATATACACACACACATTTTGGCCTTATCTTGCCTAGAAGTGAGGTCAAGGTCAGTGCATGCTTTAAAATCACTGCCTGCATCTTAGTCTCACACTCATACATACTGGACACACAACAAACCAAAAACACAGCACAGTTTTCCCCCATAAATGAGCGTGGCCCATCCATCACAGGGCCTCAATGGGCCCCGCGTGCCCTCTGGCTAGTTCAACCCAGCAGCCCCAGCAGCAGCAGCACTCTGGGGGACGGACAAAGAAGGTCAAACCTCCGCAAGGAGAGGGGTAATAATAATCATCATCCCTTTGAGTGTATATGTGTGTGTGAGCAAAGCAACTGGCCTACGGTACGTTTGTAAGGGCGTGTCTCCCTTTTTTTTCTCTCCCTCACTTCCTCGTATAGATTTCCCGTCCATCGGAGGTGAACTGTCGAACAGAGTGAGTGTAAAGGCTTTAGTGTGTGTTGCATGTTACAGGCCAGTCAATGCTGCCGAGGCGATGGAGCTCATGTAGCGCTGCAGGGAACAGAAACAGATTCACCCCTCTGATAGCACCACCAGGGAGATAGAGGAAATGTAGGAGAGGGGAAGCAGAGCTGTGTGTGTGTGTGTGTGTGTGTGTGTGTGTGTGTGTGTGTGTGTGTGTGTGTGTGTGTGTGTTATTAAGATACTGAGAGACTTTGTGTGTGTGTGTCAGGGTATTTTCTTAATTTACGAGTCCCCCTGCATGCCTGCAAATTTATTTTAATAATGAAATAGAGATGCAAATTAGAACGCAATTAATCTGTCATACACTGTTTTCATAGTTTAAATCAAAGGCCCAGTTTGCACCTGAAATGTGATGTGGTCTGTATGATCGGATCACAAGTGGATAAGTATAGGGATGAATGCAGCAAATGGGTCCTCAGTATGTCTCGAGATCCGATCCCTCAGAGATGGTCTGGGCTGCCACATTCATCAGCAGTGTGTGCGCCAAAGTGTCCTATCGCCTACTCTGCTCACTAGCTTGCTCTTGTGCAACCAAGTGGACAAAAAATCTGTTATTTCAGGGTTAACAATGTTGTTTTAGCTGCCCAGAACTATAGCGGTGGCAGAACAGAAAACAGTCACACAAATCTTGTAAAGCTTTTGGAAGACACCGACAAATGATGGCGTCCTGAAGTTGCAGTGCCAGATTATAAAATACTCATATATCAAATCTGTTCTTTAGGCTGGAGGACTTGTTGAACAGATTGGGCAATATTTCTAACATTTCATTTTCTCTCCCAAATAAAACAGATGGTTTTTTTATCGTCCACTTGTGTTTCTTACCCTGTTGAGACTCCTGAGCAGCAGTCAGGCTGCTTTTGTAAAATGTTATCATAACCAATAGCCTATCGCCAAAACTACAAAAAATAATACCCAGATTAAACAAAGTGTTACTTTGAAGTGTAGATTTATAACATTTCTGACTTTGGCACCACCAGTAGTATCAAAGAGGACACTGTGGCAAAGTAATGCACAATGAATCCCTCCACTTCAGCCTCCAGGGGGCGGCTGTGGCTCAGGAGGTAGAGCGGGTCGAGGTACCCTTGGGCAAGATACTGAACCCCAAAGATATGTCTGACATTAATGTGGAGGCATTGGTTGCATATTTTATCATTAATCATAATCCGATCATATAAACCATATTTAATATATCCTTCTTATCTTCATTATAAATTATCCGTGTTTTTCCCTGTAAATAGACCAGACACTAAAACTATTGCTGCAGATCACAAGCTGGCCACAGAGCTTGGGGCCACGCTACGTCCTGTGTCAACAGCCCGACTGGTTGCCATGGGTGCCAAAAGTAGGCGGACAGTGCTCTATGAAAAATCTGCATCCACTGTGATCTTGGCATGATGCGTTTGTGTCATCCAGTTTGTTTACACTGGCTCTAGGGCTTTTGTTCTGACTTTAAAATGCACTACCGCATTTTCATACCCCTGCCACCATGGACACCTATAAACCAAGATGTTTATTTTTCGCCTAAAATGTTTTGAGAAACATATTTCAGTGCATTGTTTGGCTGTAATATAAGAGTTTCTGATAAAGAGGCAGATGCTATTTTTCCTGTGTTGTAAAAATAGAGGCTGAAAATATGTTTTCGGAAACCTATTTTAGCTTACCGTTTAACTGTAATATAAGATCATTTGTTACCAGTTGGCTGCCATATTGTTTCCTGTGGAAACATGGCCAAGCAGCAGTACATGAGCATTTATAGGCCCAATGTGGCACAGTGGATTGATAAATGAATGCTGCAAAGACTGCTTCGTTTCATGAAAAGACCGCCTTTCCAGCAGTGAAATACTTATTTAACTGAGTAACAGGAGGCACCTTGTACCATGCTTTGGCGATCAGTGTATGAATGTGTGTGTGAATGGGTGAATGTGACAAATGCTATAAAAGCACTTTGAGTGGTTGGAAGACTAGAAAGCTGCTATGCAAATGTGAGTCCATTTACAGTCCACTCAGAGGACACTGATAGGTCTTTGCTTTACTTTACTACAAAGAAAAACCTTTCAGAATAATTTGGTAGATGCAATGATGACATAATATTTCTGTCATTATGAAGAAAACTACCTGTTCTTTGTTGTTTCCATGCAGTCACACCAAAAACAAATGGTTCACACGCTGACACAAGTAGGTTGCACCTCGGAGCATCACGATGCCACCACTGTGTTAAAACTGACAGAAATGGTTCACCCTCATAGCGCCTCTTTTGTCTCCGCAGACTAATTAGGGAGTAATCGTTGTCAATTAAGTCCGGGAATTTATGCAACATGACACTTTCTAACAGCGCTCAAGGGTCTCATGTATCCTCATCTTGATCAGAAACTTAATGTGGTGTCCTGCTTATTTATAGGGGGCTCTTAACCTTTAAAACTGCAAGGAATGAGTCCAGGAGCGGCCGGAGACCTCGGGGATTTATGTCCCCTAGTAAAATAAGATTAGTCTCAACCTCTCCGAAGCACTCTCCTCTTCAATTCAATACAATGTTGTAATTTGTTCAGCTGATAGAGACGATTAAGGAGAAACTAATGTCTGATACCACCATTTAAGTGGAAATGTATATTGATCATCCTACCGTGGACAAAACGTGTGTTTCATTTTAACACAGACTTGTGTGAGTGACTTTATTAAAAATCAGACAGGTAGATGTACCTTTTTACTGTTGTTCAAGGACACAGTACTGTCTTCGTACTACCACGTCTCTATTAGATGTACCCTTTTTAAAATGTTAATCACACTGTGTACCACTACAAGAGTTCTGCTTTTGTTAATTTTCAAAATAGTGGGTGTTCTTTTCTTTCCATTTGGCAAAGCTCACATAATGTTCTTAAATAAATACCCAGCCCCTCTCTCCCTTGTGAACACCTGTTTGTAAAATGAGTCCTTCCAACCGCTGGGAACCTCTTATTAGAGAGTAAAGCTTAACAGATGTTTGGAAAAGCTGCTTGTGGCTCTCGCTGTTGCTTTATGACTGCTAACAACCTAAATGTGGCATGTCTGCATGATGTTTTCCTATACTGAAATATGTAGGAACATTATTACATAATGTTGTATAACTTCTATGCTGCAGGTTCTCTCTTTCTTTATTTTCCTATTAATGTAAAGAATGTGCAACATTTGTTTTTATTCAAGCTTTTAAATCACCTGAAGAGGGCTTTTCATTCCTGTTTGTCATTTGGTTTATTAGTAGGCTGTCTCAAAAATGATTTTATGTTATGGTCATAACTACTGTTGAGGACATGCTTAGAGCTAAATGCAAATGTCAGCAAACTAACATGCTCCGTTTTGCTTTTAATAACGATGCTAACTAGGTGATGTTTAGCAGCTGTTGAAGTTTGGTTTAGGAAACAGATCATGGTTTGGGTTAATTGAAAAGATTTCTGCCAAAAAGCCCTAAAGGCAAACTTTTACCATGTGCTGTCTAGCATGTGTAATGTTTATTATGTTCACCATCTTAATTATAGCTATTACAGCTGAAGATGATTGGAAAATCTCTTCACATTCCCAGGTCATAAAATACAGATGCTTGTTATGCCCCTTGACATCTCATAGCGGTGCACCAGGCACCCTTTAGCATATCGATGTCACAGGCAGCTGAAATTCATTTTAACGTGTGATTAATGTTTCAAAATGGTTACGTATAGGTATCAAAACTACTTGGCTGGGTTTCGAAAAAAAACACCCAAAAACGATGCCTCCAGTCATGGCTATCGCAGGCACAAAAGCATAAAAATTCAAATAATTTCTATCCTTTTTTCTTCTGGTCAAATGTTCTGAGGAGGAGGGTTTGTAGTTCTTAAATCCTGGCTACAAATCTGGTTAATAGAAAGACCATTAAAAAGAAACAGCAAGTGGATAATTTTGAGGCATCCTTGTTTTTTTTTAAGATGGTCTTTTAATATTGTAGGAAAGGAATTTTTTAAGCATTTTTTGCTGTTTTCTTATGAACTGAAACATGTACCGCTCATGCATCTTGATGCAGATCCATGTCGAAGCCTCCGACGGCACATCATGAACTCACGCTGTGATGAAAAGCATGCAGCCCGTCTTGTGTGTTTTCGAATACCAGACTTTTACTCTCTTTGAAGACGACTCATCCTTTAAATGAACCCTTTAAATCCGTCAGTATTTTCACCTCTGCAGAAAATGTGGGCTATAATCTGAACAATATACAATAGAATTCCACTTAATGTACAACATGTGACTTCTTTTCCTTTCACAGTCCCACTGTGGAAATGACACATCCTTTTGTTTGGGCGTACATACTGCTAAACGGATTTATGGAGAGTAACATAAAATAGATTTACAGCTGGTGGAAGCATTGTTGTGGAATTGTGCTGAAAGAAAACATACAGTAATCTCATAATAAAATATGATTTTAACACTAGAAAGGCTAATAGAGTTTAAGGATCTATGAGAAGGAAAATAAGCCATCTATTGAAGGTGGGGAATATTATTCTGAAGGACTTTTTTGTCTATTGTGTAAAATCTAAAAGCACTGGGAGAATGATGGTGCTAGAGTTTAAATTTTACAATTCAAATTAGCCATTATTTTGTCGTGAGAGACAATTTAACAGTAAATTAAAACATTTTTTTGTGTCTTTAAAGAGTACCCTTGTGTTAATAAAAAGCCAAATGTCCTTTATGGTCACATTTTCATTCAGTGAACTGAGCTGCTGGATATATGCACAGGAAGCACTAAAAAGGCACTTTATAATGGTTCAAGGATACTCAGCCTTGAAGAACCTAATATATGCCTCGCTGCCAGTGCAGAGAGGACGGCGGGTCGAGGCACTCAAGGAGAGCAGAGCACAGTGTGAACATACAGAGTGTATTTACAGTGGAATAGATGGCAGATGAGATGAGGTCTGGTTTTAATAGAGCAGAGACCTGCTCTCACAGCCAGCTGCCTTCAGAGGCCTCAGAGGAGAGGTGCCAAGGAGAGGTGAGGAGCAGAGAGAGAGAGTGTGTGTGTGAATAAAAAGTGATTTTTACAGGCATGTGGGGACAATTGGACCCTGCAAGAATAGAAATCTTGCGTGAGTCGTCACCTGTGCTCAAGACCTCATTAGCGAAAAGCTGATTTTTAAGGTGAAAATATACGTGGTTGGGGTTATAGCCAGAGCTGCATGCATGTTTTGTGTGTGTGTGTGTGTGTGTGTGTGTGTGTGTGTGTGTGTGTGTGTGTGTGTGTGTGTGTGTGTGTGTGGGCACGCACAAACCTTGTCTCCTAGAAATTATGTTAATATACTAGTAATAATGTAATTAAGTTAAGTAATTAGTTGCGTTTTCTGTCAGTATAATCAGGAGAAAAAAAATTAGTAACATATTTAACAAGCCAGATATGAAACAGTCAGTAGTGACAGCGTGACACATGGCATGTTCAGCCTACTGTATCAACACTTAATCATGACAACAATTTCTCACCGAAACCCTAAAGGAAGTTTTAAATTTTGGGACATTCTTTTACTTGCTTTTTTGACGGCCTGCAAAGCTCATTAATTAGCATTTAGTATCTTCTTTGTTTCAACTGCATGGAAACTAATGTGTGAAAAAGACCATTTGCAGTTTGTTGGAGGTTATTTGTCAGACAACACCTTGGCTGGGAGCGGTAACTTCCCATAGTCTGCACTGGTTGCCTGGAAACTGGTACACAACAGTGTGTTAATTAGTGAGCTTTGGAGGTGCTGGCAGGTGGATTTTGCTACCTGTGGACACAGTCAGGCTTGCTGTTTTCACCTGTCTCAAGTCTTTGTGCAACGTGTAAAAGACACGCTAAAGGTAAGGTAATATTTATTGTACAGACATAGGAGTAGAATTAAACTTTTCATCTAAGAAAGGAAGCAAATAAAAGTAAACAAAACTCTCCAAATTAGGCCACTCATGTACACCCACCTTAGCACCACTAACCACCCCAGAGCTCTAATACAACACAGATTATTTCAAATGGTCTCACTAATAAAATGGCTATGGGGACAAACATCATCAGATCAAACCATAATGTAGCTCATTGAATCCAGTTTGCCAGTCATACCCAGTTTCTGGAGTCTCCAGGAGTACTTAGGGACCCAAGTATGCTGAAATATTTAAATACACAATTTGAAAGACGCCAATGCCACTTTGACAAAGTTTTGACTGAATTTGGAGCATTATTTAACCCCTTTCCAACAACAACATGGTTGGTATCATTGGATGACGTAGGTGTTCTAGTTTCACATTAAACCGAAAACTTGCTTTGAAACTGAGACAACAGCCGTTTTTATTTGTTAGTCTGCCGAGCTTCTCACCTTCACCACCTTTCAGCTCGACCTGTCATACCTGGTGCTCTTTCACACTTTTTTGCCCAGAAATTTGGCAAATGCTCCATTTGCTTGTACTCTATGTACCCTAGCTTTTCTTTTTTGAACAGAAATTACCAGTATTTTTTGGTGAGGTATTTTGACTAAGCAGGCTGGAGTTCCTTTTACATTTTTACATTAGCGGCACAAGTGTTTTCTTCACACCTGACCCTCGCTTTTGTTGTGAAAATGGTGCAGTCCACGGGGGTATCAGATAACAAGTTAAAATGTGTTTTAATTGTAACAATATATGTATTCATCATGCAAATACATATAATTGTATTAACAAATGTTGCAAGTAAGTAAGAAATTTGTTATACTTAATACTGGTAATGCCGGGTTCACACTGGACACGGAAGCAGTGCATGAGCGTCACCAGTCCTGTTGCTTTTTTAATCAGTGCTTATAGCAGCAGGCATCACTGTAGAGGCGTCACAGCCACAGCGCTGCAAGAGTGAAACACACAAGTGAAACATGCTGCAGTTCAGTGATGCTGCCGTCACGCACTGTTCATGCAGCCAGTGGGTGCCTGTGTAAGGATTAAGCATTGACCTTTGCATATCTGCCCGGGTCTTGGGCTAGACCTGAGGAGCCCTATCATTTAAAGCACTACCTATGCAAAAACACAGACACAAACAAATATTGCAAGGAACATAAAAAAGGCAGAAATTAAGTTTCCTTTCAAAAGCTTATACAGAATTAAATTGGTAAAAAGCAGTATTAGGCCTGAAGTAAATAAAAATCATTTCTGGCAGACAGAGATGATATATGCACATAGCTGGATTAATTTTACCCATCATACAGCTGACATGCTTTTTGCACACATCTGCAAACATAGTCTATATGGGACAAACCAATGACTAAATAATAACACGTGTTGTGAATTGAATGCATGTGAGATATTCACAAACATGCTACATTAAGATGGCTTCTCTGTTTCTAGTTCACACACACACACACACACACAAAAAGACACAGCAGGATACTCTTCCTCTGAAGCTCTCACTGGTCACACTGGTCCCTCACAGCTGTGCACTGATGACAAGATACATCCAGAAATCACCCCCTCCCCTCCACCATCGCTCGCTCTCTCTCTCTCACACACACACACATACACACACACATCGATTCACGGTTACACCCTGCACCTCCACACCCTCTCCCTCACTCCCCAACACCGGTTTGACAGCTGTGGAGCAGCTTGCCAGCGATGTCACGCAGATAGAAAGCTTTTAACACAGAGAGGTGTGTAATATTCATAAGGAGTGCTCCACTTACTGTGTAATAGACGTTGGCGAGTGTGAGTGTGAGCAACACTGATCTGGTCCTTTGGTGATGCAGTCTAATATAATATTAATGCTAGTTGTGTGAGATAGCTCCTACCCTGTTGTTCGTTCTGCCCCATTTCTCACATGCGACGCTCTCCCACGTTACAGCACAGACGTACGATGGGAGCTTGTTTGGCGTCGTATCTCACAGCAGGGTGCTACAATGCTATAGGGGAGAGCAGAGTTTCTGGGTGTACTTCTTTTGGGCTTTGTTCCCGCTGAGCTACATTCTTGCACTGTTCCTGCGCGCGCACACACACACACACTGTGTAGATGTAGAGCAGTGATAGATTGGCTTGGCAGAAAAACAAAGTCCACTATCGTTTTTGCTAACCAATTTGGCAGTGATCATCTAAGGGCACAGGCGCACTAAAGGTTTGTTTTCATTGTTTTAAGCTGTAGTTTAAAGTTCACTTTGTTGCACTTCTGCAATTGGTCATTTTATGTTCCAACTGCCCAATTACACGTGAACCACGGCTTGTAAACAGCAGTCACAAACAGTTCAGCTTTATTGAGTCGTTTTGCTCATTTGCCAGCTTGCAAGGTTGAAAGCTCTTTTATCTTAAATGAGCTGTATGCGACATTTAGAGCATATCCATGATTCACAGTCTGATTCAGGCTGTCTGCACCAAACTAATCTCACAGAAATATGTGAAATGACCACGACATCTTAACACCATGTTGCATGGCTGTGGCACGTATTTTTGTTAAAATTACATTAATTAATAATGCCAGTGAAAAGTCTATCAGGATGCTTTGTCATGGTAGGTGCATGAATTTACTGGTTCAACTGTATTGTGCAATTGTAGATGTTAGAACAAACATAGGACTTACACCCACAAGACCAATGTTTGTGTCCCATTTGAAACTATAAGTCAATGTTGACTTCTTTTAACTTTACATACTTAGGTTTCTTTACGCTTTATACGTAGTAAACTTAGTTATTTTAGACAAAAACACTACTTTTTAAACCTAATCAAATAGTTTGAGTGCTGCCACTGTGGCAGCGATTACTTAGCCAGTGGCATACAAATACTAGGACTCACATGCAATAAAATGCACACATGGCTGGACCGGTTATGACCGGTTAGCAATAAAAAAGAGAAGCTTGGATTACAACACACTCAGCAGGGCTGCACAATTATTCCAGTATTAATCATGATCATGATTTTGGTCTTCCACAATTGAATGAACTCTATGGACTGTGATACTGATATTTAAAATGTGTGCTCTGCCCATAGAAAACTCAATATCAAATCAATTGTTTCCTAAACTTGCAATCAGTCTTCCCCTTCATGGAGCTGTTTGCTACGACTGTTTGTGTACTCCCTTTAGTGGCAGCCATAAAAAACCTCTTGAATGTTGAGACTGCAGACAGGGAAAACGAAAATCATCGGTAGCCATCCATCTCCATCCGTTGTTTGGAAGTATTTTAGATTTAGGAGAGAACAAATCATTTGCAGAGAGTGAATGAGAATTTTTTCTGCGCTGCAAAGCAATGCAATTAACTTCTTCAACCACCTGAGAAATCGCTACAGTTTACAAAACAATGAATGCATAAAAACCAAGAAGAATAACTTTGCTAACGTTGCCTAACTGAAGCCCCATCCTTGTCCAGCATCTATTCAGACGTCCATGACAGTGTGTTGATACCATGACTGCTGTAAAAATATACATAAATAAATGCAGGGGTGGATACGTACGCATAGATGCACTGAATTCAGGTGAAGAAAAACCTTATTGTAAGTCTTATTTTGATGCAAAGATTTGTACATTGGCAGGACTGTAGCACAACATGGAAATGAAAGCATTGCTCTCTTTACTTAAAGTACAAAAAAAATACCTCCCACCACCCCCAAAAAAACAAAAACAACTCAATATATCATCTCATATAATCTTATATAATTGTGATTATCATTTTGGCCATGGTCGTGCAGCCTAGAGGAAGTGTGACTTAATTCTCTTCTCAGGACGCTTTAACGGCACTATATCTTTACAGAGAAAATAATTGTTTGCTGCTATAATAATGCTCTGAATGTCATATACAGCTGGTTTAAGCAAAGCCTGAAGGATTTTTTTTTCCCATAATTTACCTTTTCCGGTGCTCATATCAATGACGAAATAGCTGAATATGCACATTAGTATGTCCTTGATGCATTTTAGACCTTTGAAGCATGACTAAATGCTGACCGTCAGATATATAAAGGGGTAAAAATTAAAGAAAAATGAGTGGAGAAACATTGCAAATGCAGATGGTTCTATACAGGGCACAAGGGGCCCCTGAATGGTTCAATTAACATGAAAATGAAACAAATCAGCATGTATATGAATAAAGACTTCACTCTCACCTGATCTCAACCCAGCTGAACACCTATACTGGAGATTTCGGAGCAGTTAACCATGACTGAGGTGAAGTTTCCCCGTATCTATTGTCTCTTGAAAGATGCCTAACACCTGCATTTTCAGGTGTCTCGTTGCAGTTACTTGGATTTTGGATCTCATTATTCTCACCTGCTCGAAGGAGCCACATTAAAGCGGTAAACATCTCGGAAATTGAAACCAAACACGCTTGCGACTGCAGCCTTAATTTGTTTTTACCGTCTGTCACCACCCTTTCATTCTCACTTTCACTCTCATTTTTCTCCACCTTCCATTCTTCTCCAACTTCCTCCTTCCTCCGAGCTCTTTCCTTCCTTTCCTCCCCTCCCTGCTTCACTCCATCTCGCTGTAACTAATGGTCCTTAAACGCAGCTCCAGCTGTCGTGGCATTGGGACTAAATCAAAACAATCATGAGTTATTATCAGCGGCGTGCTGACTGATTGTGCTAATGTCCACGCTGATCGTATTAATGCTGGGGTTGATTGGAACACATCCATCATAATATTCCTGCCGATGAAGAGGTAATAACCGGCATTATCCTGATAATGAAAACGACTGTTAGGCTGAAGATTAAAACTAAACAGTGATAACAAGGGACTTCATATTTGGGAATTACCGAGAGCAGAAGGGGAAAATCGCTTCTCTTCCTCCCTCCCCCCTCCTCGCTGTTTCCTCTCTCATCATGTCCTTGCCTCTTCTCCTTTGCCTCCCAGTTCATCCCATTTATTAATCGGCTAAACGCTGCATTTTGCTTCCTATATGTCATTATTTTATGTCGACTTTCAAAACCACTTTGCAAAAAAGAGGAGACAACACACTGTCAGTGGAACATACAAGAAGCACACAAATAACATGTTAAAGAGATGACAATACACAGATACCTGAACGTACAAGAAACACGCAAACAACATGTCAAAGAAGAGATGCCATATTGATATTGGAACATACAAGAAAACATGAACGAACATACTAGAAACGTGCAAGCAACATGTTAAAGAGGTGACGACACATGGATACTGAAACATACAAGAAACACAGACATGACATTTTTAAGAGGAGACCATGTTATGACATTGGATCATACAAGAAACACGCAAACAACATGTTAAAGAGGTGATGTTGTGTTGAGAGTGGAACATACTAGAAACACATATGCACCACCTTAAAGAGATGACGACACAGGGACACCGGAAACACACAAATGGCATGATTAGAAGGAGACCGTGTACTAATAGTGGAACATACAAGAAACATGCAAACAGCGCGTGAAAAAAGGTGAAGTGACACGCATACTGGAACACGCAAACAACACATTTAAGAGGTGACAAATTACTGACACTGGAACATTTCACCATCCTGTTTACTTTTCCTCATCCTCTCCAGCTTCCTTTCCTTCCATATTCTCCTCCCCCTATATTTCGTCCTTGTCTTTTATTTTTTTGCTTTCCTCTTTAACCCTCCTAATTCCCCCTCTTCCATTTCCTTCTTATTTAACATCCCAAACGCTTATCCTCCCTATTCCCAACTGTTTGTCCTTTCCCCCATCTGCTCATTCTTCATCCTATTTGTAGAAATCCTCCCTGCTCCTTCTTCATTTTGTCTGCTTATTCTGTGACAATCCACCTGTTTTTTTTCTCCTCTTCCCTCATCTTCTCTTGTTTGACAGCCCACCTGCTTTGCCTCCTTATCCTCCCCGGCTCTCATTTTTTTTCTCTACCTCTATATATCCCCACCTCCGTAGCAGCAAGGAGCCCTGTCCATTTATGAGAGGGAGTGAGGCGGGTGGGGAGGGAGTTTGAAGAGTTTTAATGAGCCGGCGCTCACACTTATGACAAGATGGGTAAGTGATGGAAAACTAATCTGTTTGAGAGAGAGAATGTCTGTGGCTGTACATATGGGATTTTTGAGGGGGAATGTGTGTTGTTTTCCTGCGAGAATTCACCGGCTCACCAAGCAGAGACATTTTTAACTTGTGCAATCAATATGAGTGGGTGCATGTATACGTAGTGTGTTTGCTGATGAATGGCCAAGCTCTTAATGTTCTCAACCACTCTGTGGACTAACTAGACTATTTAATCACCCTTTCTCATCCCCCACCAGCCCGCCCTCCTCCTCCCCCTCCTCACTGTTTCTGCCTCTCTGCCAAAGCTGAGTGTACTGCTGAGGTTAGACAACACTTATTGTACAATACATTACCCCTGTGTGTGTGTTTGTGTGTGTGTGTGTGTGTGTGTGTGTGTGTGTGTGTGTGGGAGGAAGAGAGTGTGTGAGCATTAGCGCTGCATCAGTCAGTGCCCAGCCTGCTGGCTCGTACACCTGTCGGCTCGTTATGGAGCACAGGAACAGATAGAGGTGGCACGCAGAGCATAAATCTAACACACACACCTGCACACACCCTTGTTATACTTGTGTTGACTTACACTCTCTGTCTAACTTCCCTTAACTCCCCCTCCCCTATCACCACTAATTGCCTGACTGCAGGCATTACCTTAACTTTCACATTTATGTGTGACACTTAAAATAACCCTTTTCCTAATGAGGTTCAGCCAGGGCTGCTCGCAAATTACTCTTTGACCAAGAACCTATGAGATAGTGGACGTAGATAGCTCACACACACCACGCAAGAACACACACCTTGAGGACTGCACCTGCAATCTACCTGTAACTAGAGGTGGGTGCTGGCACACGAGACAATCACTGTATGGCATGTGAGTTTGTGTGTGTGAGTGTGTGTGTGTGTGTGTGTGTGTGTGTGTGTGTGTGTGTGTGTGCCTGCAGCAGTAATGAGCACTGGGCCATGGGATGCCCAAAGGCAAGGTTCCTTAACAGGGTCAGACTCAAGGACGCCTGGCACGGATCCACGTGCCCACCTCCAGTACACACACACACATAAAACATATTGGACCAGCAGACCGAAAGCCGATCCAGCACCATTAAACAATGTGAGGAAACACATGCTTTTTGTACATTGCACCCACCCTCGTGTTTTCTCTCATTCTGTTTCTCTCTCCCTTATAGCCACACACACCAACACACACTCTGAAACACCCTCTATTCGTCCCCAAACGAACGAGAGATTCACGCTTCACTAGCAAAGACTCTCAGAGTGTAGGTTATTAATGAGAGCATGTCCTAACAACATTACAGAGCTACTACCCCATGGAGGAGAGGAGAGGAGAGGAGAGGAGAGGAGAGGAGAGGAGAGGAGAGGAGAGGAGAGGAGAGGAGAGAGATATAGAAATGAGAGAGGAAGGGAGGAGAAATAAGAAAAAGAAAAACTAAGTGAGAAAGTAGGATGGTGGAGACAAGAAGGAGGTTGCAAAATGCAAACAGAGAAAGAGGGACAGGTGAGAAGGAGACAGGTCAGAAGAAAGGAGAAAAGAGAGAGAGGAGAGAAAGGACAGGAGAGGTGGACATGAGGAGAGAAGAAAAGAGACAAGAGGGAGACAAAGAGATAGAGAAAGGAAAGGAGAAAAGAAAAGAAGGGAGGAGACATGAAGAACATAATAAACAAAAGACTTTTGATCAGATCACTGCATATCAGCAATCTGAGATTTAAAGAGAATGTCGACCACGGACATAAAGTAGGGGACAGTTGGCTCTTTCGTTGCTTCCCAATAGAAATTTTCGACTACCATTTTTGTCTTCCCAATACTGACTCCGATACCTGTACTTGCCAATACTGAGTAACCAATCTGATACCGTTGCACCATTGTTTGTTTTTTTCTGTACTGTCTTTTTTTCTTCACCACTCGGAGCTTGCACAAAGTAATTCCTATGTACCTGTAGTGCCTGTGCATGTACAAATGGCAGATAAACTTCTTGAATCTTGAAAATAATAATAGTAATAATAATAAGTTAACTGCTGTGTACTGCCAACCCAGAAACTACAGCCTTGCATACTGTAAATGTTACCTTTTTACTGGTGAGACTATCCAGTGGAAAATATTGCCAACATCTTAGACATCTTGCTGTGTAGGCTGCTGTTTTAAAAGCAGCAAAGAAAAATAGAGTGTGAAGCTCATTTTAAGTTTCTTAATAAATAACAATTTACTGGTGCTTATACTAGCGTACTCACCAATATCTGATCCAGCATTTTAGGCAGTATTGGAGGCATTTTTGCATACTGGTATTGGTATTGGTATTGGAACAACCCCATTTCTTACACTCGTACTTCCAGTCTCCTTGCTTGGACTACTTCGTTCTTGACCTTCATTTTGATCTCAACTACACACCTGTTACGTTTTGTGGCTGCATCTTGCACAGCTGCGACATTATTTTGTTGGTAAAAATCTGTCCACAGATAGACAGTCAGAGTGCTGGCATAAAAAAAACCTGGCACTGTCAGAATGACTTCCTACAAAAAGTAATACAACAAAATTCATACATTTTCTAGTAATCTTGAGTTACCATTTCCTGCTTAACCCACGTATTTTGGAAGGCTGCAATTACATGGACAATGTGTTGAAGGTACTAAATAAAGAAGCGATCTCATTCTGTGTCACAAAACACAGAACTTTCCCTCTGGACTTTCCCTGGGAAACCAGTGTTTGAAACCATTTGAACTTTGAGTGAACTTTAAGTATTTTTTACCATGTTCCTTTTCCTAAACATAAACAATCATCCGTGGGATACTAATACATACGACATCATATGAACCATTGTATGAGGATAAGTTGCTGCAGCATTTGGACATTATGACATATACGCACAGACTCCCAAGCTGTAACAATATCAGCAGTTGCAACGTTGTTGTGGCTGGTAAATACAAGAGAGGAGAGGAAGTAAGTAAGGAGAGAACAGGAAATGAGAGTGGGAACGAAAAAGAGAGGAGAGGGATAAGGGTGGATAAAAGGGGGGAGAGAGAAAAGTAAGAGAAGAAAGTAAATATTTATCGAAATTGCAATATAGCCAAGTGCAATATCCAAAATGCAGGACCTGCAACTTCTTGAAAAAGATCAAATGTGACACAGCATATATATAATATAATATAATATAATATAAATATAATATAATATAAATGAAGCTTTATGGTGCTGCAGAGATGCTCTGGCTTACAAACCATATTCTAGACATAAGGGAACATTCTTGTTTGGTACAGACCCCAGCAAAAACCACATCATACATTTTATTTATTTTGATTTTTTTTCCAGTGAAGATGAAATACAAGAGTAGCATTCCTCCTAAAATTGTGAATTATGTTGCAATTGCAATATCTTGGAAAGTTATCACAAAAATTTTTATCAATAGCTGTGGCCAGATGCATTATGTTTTCAGATTGTCCATACATATGTCCATCTGTCTGTACCATCCTTGTGAACGCAATATCTCAGGATCTCCTTGAGAGAATTTTCTCTTATCAATTAGACTGATTAGATTTTGGTGGTCAAAGGTCAAGGTCACTGTGACCTCATCTGTGGCATTCTTGTTAACATGATATCTCAAGAACACCTTGAGGGAAATTTTTTTCAAATTTGGCACAAGCGTCCACATTTTAGTCAAGGATGAATTGATTAGAATTTGATGGTCAAAGGTGAAGGTCAGCGTGTCCTTGCAGCCATCTCATTCTCGTGAACATGATATCTCAAGAACACCTTGTGGAAATTACATCAAATTTGGCACAAATGTCCACTTGTACTAAAGATTGAACTAATGAGAATTTCATGGTCTGATGCCAAAGGTCACCACACATGCTCTGGCTATAACTCAAGAAATATAATTATTACCAAATTTCACACAAATATCTAATTGGATGAAGTGATGAAATTTTATATCCAAAAGGTCAAAGGTCGGCTTTACTGTGACATCATTATGTTCTGCAGCACACTTTTCTGGCCGTTACTCAACATCATAACTTTGGAAAAGAAGGGCAGGCATTTGGTGAGATACTGGTTTGGTGACACTCATCGTGAAGCTGTGCTGGTTGCGTAGATCTTCTGTGCTGTGGGGAGAAGATGTGTGAAGCATCCATGTTTTCACAGTGAGAAGAGAGGAGAGGGGGTAAAGAATTGAGAAAATATGAGATGGAGGAGGAGGATGCAGAAACAGCCAGAGTTGTGATGAGGAGAGAGCAGCCACAGTAAGTGTGCTATTTGGATGCCCCTGTGGCATTTCAGCGGTTATATTGGAAAAGTCATGATGGATGTGTTGCACACCGCTGAGGAGACAGTGCCATCTACTGATTGCTACCTGAAACTCTCTCTCACATTGTGCAAACCACTGAGCCCTGCACCCCTCGTGTCACACTCACTCTCACCTACACAAACTGTACTGTAATGCATAAACATCCCCCTCCCAGCCGCTTTACACTTTAACAATCTGCTGCCTGTGGTCATTTTTCACCCGGCTTGTGTGTCATTATGGAGGCAACATGCGCCGTCACACAAACTGAGCAAAAAACATATTTAGAATTGATAGCCAGTCTCGTGAGCCTTGCTCTGTGTGTGTGTGTGTGTGTGTGTGTGTGTGTGTGTGTGTGTGTGTGTGTGTGTGTGTTTGTGATTCTTTGCTTTTATTGTGTAAGTGATCTAGAGAGCGTTATGGGAGCAGAGCGATAAGCCTGGTGTCACTGGCGTCTAATCATACTCCATGTTCCTTATCGGCTCCCGGCTCAGGAGACGGAATGAACTGTGGAAAGGGAGAAGAAGAGGACGAGGTGGAGGAGAGGCAAAGGGGATACAGTGGGAACTAGAGATGGAGAGGAGAAGGGGAGAGCAAGAGGCGATGGGGGAAGAGAGATGAGGAGGAGGAGAAAAAGTGGAAGATGAGAGAGGTGAGGGGGAGTGGAGGACATGAGAGAGGAAGGAGTGGAGATTTAAGGGTCTGCTGCACTAAAAGCATATAAAGAACCAAAGCCAAGCCCCGTGTCCCGACTCACCTCACCACCCACACAGCACAAACCCACCTTGTGTAAAAGGATCTGCTTCTTCAATGCAACTTCCCACTGCACCCACTGCATGTGTGTGTGTGTGTGTGTGTGTGTGTGTGTGTGTGTGTGTGTGTGTGTGTGTGCGTGCGTGCGCGCGCCCACGCTGGGGTTATCAGGAGTGCTAAGGATGGGTGGTAATTGAATAATGACAGTAACGCCTCTGATGGATTACCTGTCACTCTTCCCTCTTCTCTCCCTCCATCACTGTCATCCCTCCCTTCTCCGCCGCTCTCGCCTCGCAACCTCCGGTCAAATTGTCTCCCGTCTCGTGCCGTCACCCGTGCCAGCGGAGATGAAGACACCCACAAACACGCAAGATGACACGCCTGCATGGATTCACACACACAGCCTCACTGCAAAAGCATGCATCCTCACACACGTTTATTCGCATCAAAAGGAGTGAAAAAAGTATTCAGATTGTCAGTATTAAGTATTTCCCTACTCAAAAATGTGTTTTGCTCATAACTGACCTTGACTATACTTACTTTAAACTATGTAAAGTTCATCACTAGTGAGCGGTTTTCGAATTCCTCTGCACTAAGTTACCCTAAACCTCACCATTCTCTCCCCTCTTACATAAACTTAACTAATCCAACCAACTAGGCAACAGGTACTGGCCAATCACATATCCACTAACCCATTACCAGCTTTGCAGTTATAAACAGTAAGCGCAACATGGAGGCCAATGAAAATGTTACAATGATTATTTCCTTTTTTTATATATCTCTTAGTTACTCAGTCTCTCTTTCAAATTTACCGACTAATTTGGAGCAATGTTTGAATGCTGGTTGGGTGGAGACAGACGTTTATTTTTTGGCAGCACATCATTGCATTTAGGGCTAAAATTAGCACATTCATCTGGGTTATGAAGGTTTCGCAACCATTAATGCTGTGTCAGCCTCTGCCAGTTAGCCTACAAGCTAACAAGCAACATAAACAAATAAAAGATGCCGACTACGCAAAGATTCTCATAGGGCTACATCTGCTAGTAGGTGATTCTGGTGCACAGCAGACTCACACTTGTCTGAGTCTGGCTCAAACACAATCTATGTTTCCTCTAACATTAATGTTCAACACGTCCTCATCCCAACTCATCACACGGTGCCGCTCTGTCAGGACCTTCTGTGTCTACTTATGACGTTTTAGGTATCCTACTGTATCAGCTGCTTACGCTCTGGGATGGCGTTTCAGCGATGTCAACAAATGCACATGGTGGGATGACACAGCACAGTCCTTATATTTACACAACAGCGTGGACTATCACAGTGGCTTGGATTAGGCGACAAAGTCAGACTGTTAGGTTTAGGCAAAAGAGGCACATGGTAAGGTGTAGGAAAAACAAACAAACAAACACACATCCACATAGGAAGCAAACTCCAGACTCCTACACGAAAGTCGTTTCTGTTGTTGTTTCTGGAACCCATCCACCTCCCCCACCCATCTTCCCGCCATGTTCCACGTGCTCGTCCACCAAAAGCGCTGACAGAGCGGCGTTATTCAACGAGTTCAGAGTGAGATTGGGCTGTAATGTTAGCCATCACACTGCACACTGCTTTTTCACCAGTCAGTCCAGTGCCGGCAGCAGTGGTAGCTGGGCTGGAGCAAAATTTTATCCCTTAAAATGCAGTGGAGTAGAAGTGTGAGTGGCAAAAAAATGCGAATACATCAAAGTATCGTTTTGAGGTCAGAATATATAAATGTGTTATGTGTATTTTTATTTGACTCCTTCATGATTTTTAGATTTGGTTGTTACTGTCAAACTGGGGAAAGTCTGTTGCATAAGAGTATGGTTTCTTGATGTCTTTATTTCCATTTTTCATTTCTATTAGCTGTTATTTTGCCGTTTATATAAGTGCAAAATTATTAAATGACTAGTCAATTTGTCCCACTGGCATCACACACTTTCCTCTCTTACAAACCCTCCTCCTGGTTGAGAGGGCTGTACTAAGGCCACATTAGTCGTTTTTATTTAGTGCATTACAGCAAAATGGCCAGCGAGAGGGCTGAGGACTGAGAGCGATTACAGCACTCTGCTGCAATGCAGTTTAATCTACAGTATCTGTTTGCTGCTAAATGGTACTCCTCCGTCACAGACACAGACTTCCTCTAAAGGATTAATGTTGTAAACGAGGTGAAGCAGTGCCAGCAGGGGCATTTGGTGCACGCTGAGTAGAGGTCTGTCTGTGCGCAAGGACCACCTATGAGGATTTTGTGTCTCTGATTCACCTGTCTACCTGGGAGGTGCTTTTCTCCATCCGAGTGAGCACCTGAGTCTCTGTATGTGGGGCTTTGTGTGTGTGACCTCCATTTTTTCTCTACGTGCTAATTCCTCTCCTCGTTCTCTCCTTCCTTCCCCAAATGACCGAGAGGGAGCGAACAGCCTATTTCTGAGTGAATGTGAGTGCAGAAAGACTGAGAGCAAGAGGAAAGAGTGTGAGATGGACCAAGAGAGATGGTATCGAGCATTATTCATTTCCACACAGATTTCATGTAGCTGTTTCAGGATAATTAGAAGTCAGCGAGAAAGGACCAGAGAGGATTATTTTCTTTATCAACATTCATTTAATTGGTTGGAAAAAAAAAAAGATTTGCAGCACTACACGTTCAAGCTTTGAGGAGTATTTACATTATTTGAAGGCTGTCAGACAACAGTAGAAACAGCACCAACGGTACAAACCAGAGTTGAATTAGTACAACAGATATGCCTTTTACCCTTTGCAAATGAGGTGCAAAATATTGCTCCTCTCAAGAATTACTGCATCTTCCATCTTGTGCATTCACACTTGGGGAGTTTTTTGCCATTAAGAGCCAAAATGTAACACATACGGTGATGAAATGTGACTATTTTCCTGCAAAGTCCTGCAAAAACTGTCCCCAGTAAGACTGTAAATATACTGAACAAAAGCTTAAAAGCAACAATTTTATTTTTGCTCTCATGTTTTACAGGTTTGAGTTAAAGATATAAGACTCTTTTTCATGCTCTCAATAGATATATTTCTCAGCATCACTACAACACAAGTGTGCCTTGGGATGGCCAAAATAAAAGGGCACATTGAAACGTGCAGTTTGATCACACAACACAAAAACACAGATTTCCCAAGTTTTGAGGGAGCATGCCATTGGTATGCTGACTGCAGCAAGTCCATCAGAGTTGTTGCCCTTGAACTGACTGTCATTTCATGTCCAAGGTTGTTTCCATGAATTTGACAGTACATACAACCAGCCTCACAACCGTAGACCACATGTAATCACACCAGCTCTGGACCTCCACATCCAACATTTTCACCTTCAAGATTGTCTGAGACCAGCCACCTGAACAGCTGATGCACAACCTAAAGAATTTCTGCAGAAACTGTGTCGAAAGCTCATCTGCATGCTCATTGTCGTCACCAGGGCCTTGACCTGATAGCTTTTCGTCATCATAACCAACTTGCTGGGTTGTGAAGCTGGTTAGATGTACTGCCAATTTTATGGAAAGGACACTGGAGACCAGCTGTTGCATCAGCTGTTCAGGTAGCTGATCTCAACTAATCTTGCAGATGAAGAAGCTGGATGTGGAGGTCCTGAGTTGGTGTGGCCACATCTTGGTGGTGAGGCTGGTTGGATGTACTGCCAAATTCATGGAAACATTATTAGAGATTATAGCAGTTAAATGAATATTCAGTTTGCCGCATATTTTAGTGTGGCTTTTTCTTGTGACCATCTCAAGGCACACCTGTGTATTAATGATGCAGTGTCTTGATATGACACACCTGTCAAGTGGATGGATTATCTTGGGAAAGTGCTCACTAACAGGTTTAAAAAAAATTGTGGCCATAATTTTAGAAAAATGTATGTAACGAGTGCATAAACAAGCCCAAGATCTTTAACTTAAACCTTTGAAAGTAAGACCAAAACAAAAGTGTTGTTTTTAAATATCTTGTTCAGTGCACATACCGGTATTTGTACCTGTTGTATTAGTTCTAACTCACTGGGTTTCTTGCAGTACGAGAGGGTCAAACACCACAGTTTGACTAGGAGAACTTCATCCGATTTATCCGTTCAATGCCGAGCTCTGTGGTGCTGAGCGCAAAGAAAATAACAAAGGTGGAGATGACAACTAAAGCCCATAATTACAGTCCGTTATACATTTTACAGTACATGATTCTGTAGGTAAAGTGAGGCTTCAAACAGGCTTCTGATTTAGCCGTGATTCTTTCATTACACTTCCCTAAAAATATCAGAAAAATAAATTGATATTTTGACGATCTTCATAGCACATTAACTGAGTAATACCTTTTTTTCATGACAATTATTTGATAATAGTATAACACACTGCGCTGACATCCTCCTGTTAGTAACTTCTATCATTATCAGTATCTCGCTGTTCTTAACAATCTTAAAGTAATGAGAAATTGTAGAAAAACGAAGCAGGAGTCCTTTACGTGTTGAAGCAGGACAGATAAAGCAGGCATTGGAGAGCTTTTTGGGAGTTGTTGTCACAGATGAGAAAAATATCAAGGCTTTTAAACAAAAAGACGCACTCAGGGTTCACTGGAGGCAGCCCAAGCCCTAATCCAGTTTCTCCTCTAACTGTATACTGTAACAATACACTGCGAGCTGGCATCGTCCGGTCCACCATACCAGATGTGAGAAAGCAGTGATCCAAAAGTCCTAAGCTATACAAGCCATGGGAAAGCACCAAAAAACTAACACATGAGCACATAAACGTACAGACACAAGCACACACACACACTTTTTCTCACTTGCACACAAACAATATGATATGCCAGACTGCCAATTAGGACAATAATGGCTGTGGGAAAAAGTCTATACTCACACACACACTCACACACACACACATACAGTAACTGAGACGTCTAAGCTCAGAGTTAATAGCACCCAGTTGTTCAGTGCCAGAGAAAGACCCTGTGGGAGGAGGGAGGGAGGGTGTATGGGTGGTGCTGAAGCTCAGACTAATGCAACACAGTTTTCTAACAAACAAACAGGGTAGAAAACTTACTTTTTATGTATATATCAATACTGGGGGAAATGTTTCGTGTTTATGTCAAAATTCTCTTCGCTTTACCTGATGAAGGTCTAAGGACCAAAATGTTGTGTATTTAAATAAAATTTATTGCAAGTAATAGGACACGGTGCATGAATTTGCTTCTCTTAACTACACCATTTTCCTCCTATGCGCCTGTCTACAGGTTACTGGAGGTGTGTGGGAGCCTCCACATTCTAGCAAAATCCTCTTTTTAAAAAGCTTTAAAAAGAGACAATCTGGCAATAATATAAGAACTACAACAACTGCTAACCTATTTTATTTTTCTCTATTTCCAAATCTTCTTCCTTGTGTCCTTTTTAAACCTAAGCTTAATTTTGGGCACTTTTTTTTTTTTTTTTTTAGTTTTTCCAAGCATATTAGCCCCTCTTAGTGATGTTCAGCCAAATTGTCCTAAATGTTGACACTGTACTTTTCTGCAAACCATGTATATGTTACATTTGTATGTTGCATACATCAGGGTTCCGAAAAAGAAAGAAATCAAAAGGAGAGAAAGCAAACTGACTTTGTAAAAAAAACAAAAATTAAAAAGTTGCCTAAGAGAGGCATGGATCAGGGGAGACGAAGCACGGGGTGGCCACAGAGACTGCTTATGCATAGGACCCAGAATTTGGTGCTACACCCCTGTCTGTAGCAGGCCACTGTTCAAGATTGACAACAAAACAAAACAAAATCAATTGTTTTTTAACGACAGTTCTGGACATTAACAATTGTGTTTGTGGCAACCAAACAGGTTATTTTAAGCCAAAACATGTTTTTTGTGCCAAACCCTAACCACATATTAACTAAAGCATTGCCACAATAAAACATTGAAACTTTAAACACAGTTTCAACACATATTTTCGATATAAAACACATAAAAGTAACATCCCCGTGTTTTTGCAGAAGCATACAGTGCCAACATTTATTCTGGTGATTGAGTTGTGATGACCTACCCTGCCAGCCAGCACTCTAAAGTGAAGCACTAGGTTGAGGAAGGACGAGGACATAATAATAAAGAATCTAGTGAAATGCAGGGAGGAAACAAACACATGACGCAAAGCAAAGAGGATGCGAGATGGCGAGACAGAGTGGCAGAAGAACACAGATGGCGGTGAGGGAAGGCAGAAGGGGAGGACAGAGACAGAGGGATGGGATGGAAGTTGATGTGCGGGATGTCTTCCTCCTGCTCCATCAGCAGAAGCCTGTTGGAGGGAAAGCACAGTAATGAGAACAGCTGCAGTGGATACACACAAACACACACACACACAAAGGAGAACACACTCCTCCACACACTCCAGCCACTTAGCCATCCGCTTTATCAGCAGATCCACATAAACACACTTTTTACACACGAGGAAAAAGACGCCATCGCTCTTACCCTCACACTCGAAGGCTTGCAGCGCGGTGGTATAAGTGGGGCCCAGCCAAGAGGTGTAGCTACCCAGAACCCTCTGCAGGTGGTGGGTGGCATCACTGAAGAGCAGATCGGATTCGCCATAGCCTGCTGAGCTGAACAGGCGGAAGCCCTCGGTGGCATTGCCAAATGCATTCTGCAGGAAAGAGAAAGTGTGTGACAAGAGTTAATGCATGAGGGCATGCATGGATGTGCGTTGGCGTGCTCTGTGTATGTGTGTGTGTTTTCTTTGAGTCTGTGTGTGTGTGTGTGTAGCCAGGGGAACAGTACAGGACGTATCAGTCATCCTGGCATCTCCCATGAACACACACACTTTGTAAAGAAGGATGACAGTTTAGCAGATACCTGTGCTCTGAGACGTGCTGATCAATAACACGGACTCCACAGAGATGAGACAGACGTAAACACACATATCTGGAGAATAACACACACTCAAACACTCATACAGCTGATTTCTGTTCACACCCACCTGTAAACGTTCCAGGTACTTCCAGACGCGGCACTTGTCCTCCATGCGCACCACCACAGCGTTAGCAGGGACAGCGGCCAGGTGGCATCGCTCAAACTCATCCAAACCCGCCTCAGTTCCATCAGGGCAAAGCAGCTTCAAGTCCTCCAGCTCCAGATCCAGAGCCCAGGACTCCTGGTTCTTACCTGTGCAGGAGAGGAGTGAAGGTGTGTCAGATTTCAAGTCAAGCCCAACTACCACTCAGAGAGTATCAGCAGCAGTATCATATACTCAAATATGGTTAATAATAATTTATAATTATAACTTTTAAGGACAAAATATTCCTCCTTAAAATTAAATGCTTAATTCATAAGTAGATGCACCATTGCTCAAATGACCACCTACTGCAAACCCTGTTGGCCATTGTTTATATGCATATCAAGTTCTGGATTTGTCCTCATGTTGACCCCTTGTGCATGGGACTTTAGTGAGAGCTATGGACTATTTCAAACTTGACAACATTACAGTTTGAACAAAACTAAGTGAACTTTCTGTTGGAAATTTTGTTGATGCAATAACTGACAGGAAGTAAACGGAGACCATAACTTTTGGCGTAGCAACAAAATAGCAATAAACACAGCCAATACTGTGTATGTCAAGAGTTTGGAGGGTGGCATCTCCAAAACAAACAAAAAAAAAGTGTAAGGAAAGAGTACACCATGTCTTTATTTGCTTAACAGAAGCTGCAAACGTTAGAATCCTTGGCTAACTAGCTTACTGCCTACAGTAGCTTATCCCAGAGGGCAATGGGCACATTGTTAGCTATCTACATCACTCCCTGCTGAAAAAAAACAGCTTGACTACCTGAAGATGGTTAAGCTGGCTGACCAGCTTTGTTTTACATGTTTTCGCATAATAAGGTATGTTTTTGCATCATTTTTGATGGTTTATCTGGTCATACCAGCTTGTAAGGTCACTCTACCTGTTTTATCCATTGAAGTTCCTGTAAAAATGAAACCAGATCGATGCCATTGGAATATATACTTCCTCCAAGTTAAATCAACCAGCTTCCACCCAGTGCAAGAATTTCTGAAAAAATACTACCCTTTTAGATTGTATGCATCATTAATATATATGTATCAGCCAAGATTTTAAGTTACCCAACAGCTCAAGAATTACTGTAATTTGTTGGGATTTGATCACTCAACCATTGACACATTTTTCAAATAGTTTATTCCTCATTTAGGGCAGATTCTCTGTTGACACAAACTCCCATCTACCCAAACAAATAATTAGTTGCAAAAAATAGACCACCTTGAAGCTACTTTCTCCTCTCCCCAGACAACAGCACAGACCTCCTGTGTTTTCTTGACCTCCGTTAATTGGTCTGACTCTGGACATTTCGGAACCATATGAGAAAGCATGCTTCGTTAAACAGCTGCAGTGTTTGTGGAGCTGGCGTCAAACTGCTCCTTCTCGGCTGCACCGGCAGAGTCTGTGTAGCGTGACTGTGATAATGATCACCATTAATTTTGGATGTTGCCCAAAGCGGAGGAGCAGATGCAGCAAACAGAGAATTAGGGCATTTCTCTACTGGACAAAAATGTCTGAGCCGCTGTCTGTCCCTTCATGTCTGCATGATATCTGTTTCTCACTTTTGGTCCTTTTTATTTTTATCTCTCTTTTTGCCCACCTCTGTCTCATTAACACTCAGAAACATATCTCATGCTGTTGTTGTTCTTTGTTATTCTCACTATTGTCTTTCTGTTTTTTCTTTTTTTTTCATGTGTCTTTGGGTGACTTGATGGTGCTTATAAATAAAATCTAATCAATAATTATATCATGTACCATATAAACACTGTAATCTGCCCATTATAGTCTGCATGCAGCACACTGTAGAAGACTCTAAAATATTGTGAAACACTGACATCCTGTGTCTTCACTCAGACTAGCACTCTGCCTCTCTCTGCTGGCCCTAAATAACCTCATCATGCATGATTTAAAATATAAAATTATATCATTATGTAACAAGTGGTGTTGTCCTTAAAATGCACCATAACACTGACCGTCCATGTTTTCAAAGACCGTTGTGTGTTTGACAAAGGCCACATCCCCGAGGTTCTCCGCCACACACCTGAAAGAAAAACACGCATGAAAATCAGACAAATATTCTCTAAAAATAGATGAATAAAGTGGAAATCAGCCCATGTGGGAGTGTGTTATTGTAACAGCATGACTCTCTCAAGAGTATAAGTAAACTCCCTCAGCTGCCTATTGTTGCACTTCAAGAATAAGTAACAGCCCCTGTAGCTCCTTTATTCCCATCTAAAAAACACTTAACTACAACATTTACTGTCACTGCAACACAGTAATATGTAAATAAAATCATGACATTAGGAATTCTAACATGCAGACAATGAGTGAAACAGTAAAAAAAAAAATAAACTGCAGCACACAGGACCATTCAAGATGTTTATTCTGTTTTCTATCTGTGATTATTGTAATAATACAGTGATTATGCAGTGAATATACCATAACATGGAAGTGACAGACAAAAAGTCGATTCATTAAAGGGACAGTTCACCCCAAAATCAAGAACTCTAAATCATCAAAAAATCTAGAGATTTTTGCCTTCTCTCCAAAATAATAAAGCTAGATGTCATTTGACTGAAAGGCCCAAACACAATAAAAATCAACATCGAAGAACTAGCGGTGACAAAGCTGACTGTGGTGTCGCCTCACGTTGCATATGTCCGGGCCAAAAGGTTGCAGTTTAAATCGCAAAGACTAATACAGACGGCCAATCAGCATGTACGTTCTGCGCTTAAAGGCAAGGAAATAACTCTCCATACTCGCAGATGGTGCTCATCTGTAATCATCATTCAAAAAGGGGGGAAACCTGGAGATCATCTACTAGTTGTCCAGTGAGTTAGCACATTAACAGCACAATCTAATGTTAAAGCATGTTAACCCCAACGCCAGTGATCAACACAAACCATCGAGAAATGTTTCTGCTAAAGAGCTCAATGTCGAAAGAGAAATAATCTTATCATGTAGAACAAGTTTGTTTTAATCTTTACTTCCTTTTGATCTGAGCTCTGTTTACTTTCTTCACTTGTGTTTCTCTTTTCATCAGCTGAGCTGACTGGCCAATCAGAGTGACTTCATTCACCGTCAGGCTCCACCATCTCAGACGACAACTCAACATGCTTTATTGGCAGAAAAGAAGCCGATAAGGGGTAATAGTGCCGAACACACTGCAAAAACTTGGACAGTAGAAGCTTTCCAACGGCCCAACGTTGACCGGCAGCCAACTGTCAACTGTGTGTCAGGGCTTCAGACACCAACCATATCACTGATGAAGAAGAAAGCATGCAACTCCTTATGGATGACAGGATTGTGCTCATGGTGGCACAGGATGTAAACATTATTGATGTTCTCCTCAGCTGAGCTGTAACGTTAGCCGGCTCAGTGATGCACACTTGCTTCTGCATGGTCATGCGTTGGGTAGGTGTAGTTTGGTAGGAAGAAAATAGTTCCTACATGAAACTGCTCATAATGGATCACATTGAGTAACCAGGTCATGATTTCTGGAAAGAGACTCTGCTGTTGAGTTTTTCAGATGTATTTTTTTTGGCGCTCTGAGCACCTCAAGTCTTGTGCCATCTAGTTTCATTATGCTGGAGAGTAAACAGATATCTCTGTGGCCGACATCGCCAACACTTGGCAGCTCACACCAAAACAATAGACTGATAAATAGCACTACAGGTAAGATTTTGAGTTGAACTTTCCCTTTGGTAATCTATTTATAGTGTTATCTGACACATCAGTAATGCTTGTTTTTACAGCTCAGTTGCTAGAATAAAATGTTGGCATCATAAATTTCTGCAAATTACAGATTTGTTGCATTTGTACAATTGAGCTGAGTTTCGAAAGGACATTTTGTCTGTCACCATGTTATTTCATATTCACTGTGCAATCTCTACTATCATCACTCTATTCACTTTTATTCATAACAGGCAGTCATGATACTATTTTTTGTTGATGGAGACAATAGGCTGAAATAGACGCACATGCAGAGGTCATAAGAACTCCTCCACCTCTGAGTGTCATTAGTGTATTGTTCCTCATATGATTAGAGTGAATGTTGTACCTCAGCGCCCCTGCCTCTCCGTAGTGTCTCTCTCTGTGGTTGTTGGCACAGATGTGTCTGTCGTTCTCGTCTCCTATGCAGGCCTCGCACAGGTTCTTGGGGTTATTGCCTCTCGGGTCATGCTGTGCGTCTTTAACACCCGGCACGCAGCTGTAACCAAAGAAGTTGCCAACAGCTGAAAAAGACAAAGAATGAGTTAGAGGAAGAATAGGAAGGGCTAAAGGGGAGGACTCATTTTTAATTAAAAAGCCTCTAATTAGCCACTTCTAACCTATCATGCACTCCCCTTGAATTAATGATATAAAGTCCACTCAAGACAAGTGTAGTGGAAAAACTTTCAGCTCGAAGGGTCAAACTAGGGTTAACCCTTTGAGCTGAAACACTTTGATTAATGATGACTGATTAAAAATTACTAACATTCTTTTCTAGTTTGTGCAGATTTGCCTTTTTTATGTGACAGTAAACTGAGTATATTTTGGATTCAGACTGGACAGCACCTTGGCTTTAGGAAACAACAGCCAATTTTAACATTTTATGTACCAAATGATTCATCAATGAATGGAAAATATTGTCAGATTAATTGATAAGGAAATTTATATTTAGTTGCATTAGTTAGGGTCTTCGAGTACTTGAGAACCACAATGGAAATAAAATTATAAGGTAGCAGAATTTTTAGTGATTTGTTGCCATTTTTCCAGCCAGAATAGTGCCACAAAAAGTGATTGCTTTTTACCAAGCTATCGGTTTGTTTTTCTGCCTTGATTGTGCCACAAAACTGTTTTTTTAGAGTCCAAACATGATCTTTTCCTAACCAAAACCAAGCTTATTTTTGTGCCTAATTGTAACCACATATTAGTTTCATGCATGAGCTACATAATAGCATACAACTGTAACATATCTGTGGTTTGAATAATTATACAATGCCAGTATTTTCTTTGAAAGATCGAGTTTCAAAAAAGAAAAAAGATCTATCTCAAGTCTATCTCTCGATACTTTCCAATACTACAATACTTCCCTGTCTGTGGCTCCCGGTCCCAATTGAATTTATTCCTACTGTGGATGGAAAACTTTTAAAATTAGCTGCAATAGTTTCATTTTTCAAAAAGAGTGAGCTGGATACTATAGTTTTTAGAAAACATCATTGAAACTAGAGTAATTGTTGTTCTGTTAAAGCTCTAGTGAATATTTACAGTTGTAAGACTCAGAATAAACTACAGTACCCATGTTTATCACATCAGGACATTTCAGCCAGTGCAACACTGTGTCTCATTTGTGTGTTTCTGAACGACAGAGGAGCTCCATGTGGCAAAGTTCACTGTAATATGTATCAGATTTGAAATGTGAAGAAGATACTTGTTAGTGGGATCAATTAATCGTTGTCTTATGAGATTTTTTGACAATAAGAAAATGAGATAAATATCGCCGGCCTTATCCTTTAAAAAATGTTCATCTTTTTCATCTTGCTTCTCTCTCTCTTGAGGAAATTACGATCCTTAAATATGTCTTTGAGTTCATTGTCACACACACACACACACACACACACACACACACACACACACACACACACACTCACACACTCACAGAGACAGATGCACTGTTCTCTGACTGACTCTTCTCCTCTTACTTCCAGTCTCCTCCATTCCTTCACTCTTCGTTCCACATCACTGCTTCACCCTTCCTCCCTCTGAGCTTCTCCTATAGTTACACACATTCATACATCGACTCACCTCTCCTGCCTCCCTTTATCCATCCCATTAGGTCTTACCTCTGGGGAAGTTGCACTGCTCCCCTACGCTGACCTGGGAGGTGTTGACCAGGTAGCCAATAGGAACAGTCCACCCCACTGTGGTCCGTATGCCAGGGTGACAGGAGCTGCGTTCATGCATCTCCAGCAGGGACAGGTCTGAGGAGGAGCGACGTGCCATCGCCACTACGTAGTAACTAACACCATCTGGAGAAAGCAAATGGGAATAATTTGTCAGATCAGAGAAGCGTGGTGGTGGTGGTGGTGGGGGGGATGAGAAAATGATTAATAAAGATACAAGAAACAAAGAAAAATGTGTCCAGCAAGCTGAACATACTGCTTTGGGTGTAACCATGACCTTCTCTTCAGTGACTAACATTAGTTAAGCTGCTGAGGGTTTGGCAGCTTCCTGTATTACCTGCTGCAAGGCTCAAATGTGTGACTTACCCACTCCGTTGTGGGACTCTCCTGCAGCCAGCTCCAGGCCTTGGCAGAGGCCAGCAGCGTAGATGTCATCTGCAAACATGGAGGCTGCATCTGCTGTCCCATTCTGACAAAAACACATTTATATTGTTAACCCACTTGTGCACCAAGACTATATTTAGTAGGATGAGGAAAAAAGGCCACATTTGTTTTGATTGATCTAAAGTCTTCAAATCGGGTAAAGACACTATTTGGGCAATTCTCTAACAGTAAAACTTTGACATTTTTAGATCACACAAAAGAATCACACTTTTACAAACAGGAAATGTCAGGATTTTTGGAAAATGATGGAAAACACTAACATTGTGTTCGTTAAATGTCTTCAAAGTGTTTTATGTTTTTTATGTTTTCATAGACACCAAATACTTGATTGTGCTCGCAAAAAGAAATTAAGGGTTGCTCTGTATAATAAGAAAAAAATGTAAACATGTATGTAAAACCTTATATCAGGAGCTTATCCACTGAGGCTTAAAAAAAACTTTTAGAGCCTAAACAAAGCCCCACAGTGGTCAAAACATGTTGGCTCTTTTAATAATTTAGTCACAGGAAGAAAGGCTTTTTAATATATTTTTCCTCATCATTGACATATTTTTGGAGGGACTTGATTGTGCTTATTTTGGCTTTCCATTTTCTTTCTACACAGTTTAGTCTGTGGGCACATAAAGGAACCTTTTTTCCTACAATATAATTAAATGTAAAGGAAAAAAACAGTAGTCCTACTAAATAAAGTATAAGAAAATATCTCTTTTCAGCCACGTTTTAACGTTTGATTAATTTCAGATTTGTTTTTCTTTTCAGATGTGT
>NC_056476.1:10536708-10541708 GCF_008729295.1 Plectropomus leopardus | reverse complement strand
TTGTGTTTACACATCTAAAAGTTAATAGGTTTCTGCTTAAACAGCAGAATGGTTCTCTGCATACAGAAACTGTTTGAAGACACTTCTTCTGAGAGTGATTTATCACCTAATATGCTCTTTTTCAAAAAATATTGTCATTTGCCATGCACTGCTGTTACTTCATGCACCTGCATGTTGTGAAATTTGGATCAGGTGGAACAGGGTGTTGAGCATCTACTCTGGCTGGGATTATACCTCATTGTTGTGGTTGCTTTGGAGAAAAGAAACTGCCAGACAAATAAATGTTATGTTTCCTGCTTTTATTTTGTTTCCCTCAGTTCTTATTGGCTAGACATATTACCATAGGGCCTGTTCCAAATAACAGGTTAACTGAGTTTTCTGGATAACTTTTCTGAGTAATCGTGTATATAGAGTCAGATGAGAACAGGAAAAAAATAAGATTAAGGCTGGATGTGTTATGTGGTCCTGTTTATTTATGACTCAATTTTGGATGCAGTAGTTGTCCCACTCTCATGGTGACAACTGCTAGAGGGTGACCAGAGTTCCCATTGCTGCTTTTCTGTCACAGTTATGTTTTGACAGATGGACAGCCTGCTAGCTTGAGTGAGAAAGTTGGTGAGACAGAAGTCTTTGTGTTGACTGTGCTGCCTTTAAATTTAAAGATTTTATTTTTTGTCATGCACACAAACATGAGCCCAAACCTCATGGGTTTACATAAGATGATACAATATTGTTGCAGTGCTCCATCCAGAATACATGTTATCTTACTGCTCATACCCCAAACAAAATACTCAGCAAACAAAGTCTGCCACAAAAAAAATTCCCCTTCTGAAACACAACTCGGATTTTTTTGTGGTCATCTAAAAAAATTAATTTAGTTCATTTTTCTAAAAATGTGGTCCCGATGGCCCTTCATACACAGGACAATATAACAAAAAAATCCTCATTTTCAATTTCTCATCTGTTACACTACGCTACTTCACATAAGGTTCCTCACTGTAACTATTCTTTATGAGACAGTTCGTTATATTTATTTATACCTTGTATAAACAGACCATTTTTTCTACACATGAGAAAAATAAGTCAATAGTGTGTATGTGTTTCAATGCTCTGTGACACAGCATGAATGTGTGCAAAACTCAAATCATCTCCTCCACAGATGGACAGTTGGTGTGTCTGTGCCCAAAATGCCCCCAGGGCCAGTGCCACGGTACCCGGTGCTTCTCCTCGGTCCAAGTTGGCAGCAGCGGGTTGGGGTTTGACCATGGCTGCCTGATGGGGCCGGATCAAATCCGTTTGCATTGCTCCACGGCTCCGTCCTTCCACCACGCCATTTTCTGCTGCTCACAGGACATGTGCAACGGCAACACCACCAGGAGCTCGCTGATGTCTCTGCTCCCAACAGGTTGACATTAAATTGTACCATACTTAATTTAAGGAAGAAAGTGAATCTTCTTCTCTAGCTGTTAGGTAATCTCAAGAAAGACATGTAACTATCTAATTTTCTATTTCTTTACAGCCCCAGAAGGTGAGCCTGTTCGCTACCGTGTGGAGACCTTAGCTCTCTTTGTGCTCGGTCCAGTGGTGGTTCTGGTTCTGCTGTCTGTAGTGTCAGTTTTGGCCTGCAGGAGGCTCCATCACGGCCGTCTGCAGAGGCTGCAGGAGTTTGACACCGAGCAGGGAGCCATAGACGGCCTCATCACCTCCAATGTGGGAGACAGCACTTTAGCGGTGAGAAAAAGAGAGTTTTGATCAAACAATGAACGGAGATTTCTCTTCCAGCTTTAACAGTATGTGGATGTATTAACAAAGAATTTTCCCATCCCAGAAATAATTTTTTTGAAAAACTCTTATTTACGTACATCAGGCTTCAGTTACAAGTCATTTTTTTAAGGTTATCTTCAAGTCACCGTTGATTTAAATGTATGGTCTTAAATGGTTCTGAGTTAAATATTTCTTTTTGTATTTCACATTCACTTTTGAAAAGTCTAATATAATTTCGAGGTGCACTGGTCCAATTTATTCAGATTTGAGAGAACAAAAGGTCCTTTATATTTTTTTCCCCAGTGGAAAACTCTGTCATATTATTCTATTTTAATTGGCATTCACAAGTAGTAAAAAAGCCATCTAATTAGTCAAAGCTGCAGGAACCCTGATTTAGCCCCAACATTATAGTGTTTGCTTCTTTCTGTCTTTGCCTTAATTAGGCCTCAGATGTTTGGACGCCTGCACACTGACTCCAAATCACAATTTTTCTGTAAATAGGCAGTGTTTCCATCCCAGTCAAATCTTTGTCAGTGCTGAATTTCAGTAGCCTTGGACCTTTATGTGATGTGCATTTGCTTCTTCTAAATATTATGTCATATGCAGCTAATCTGATATCTGTCTGTCTTTAGGACCTGTTGGACCACTCATGTACATCAGGCAGTGGTTCTGGTCTTCCCTTCCTCGTTCAGAGAACTGTGGCCAGGCAGATAAGCCTGATGGAGTGTGTAGGTAAGTATAACTGCGGTGGCAGACAAGGGCAACGGGGCCACAACGGTCCAGGACATTTCCATCAGGAGAAATGTGCTGCAGCTTCAGAAATTATCCTTTCATTCACTATCCGTAATTGCGCATCCTATTCAGGTTGTGGGAGGCTATAGCCCTTCCCAGCTGACATTAGGCTGAGACAGGCTACACCCTGGACAGGTCGCCAAATTATTATAGGGCTGACGCACAGAGACAGACAGCCGTTCATGCTCACATTAACACCTATGGGCAAGTTAAAGTCACCAGTTAACCTAATCTGCATGTGTAAGGAAGCTGGAGAACCCTGAGAAAACGCATGCTAACACATTACACCAAGGAAAGCATGCTGTAAATGAAAAATTGTACTGCATAAAGCTAAATTAAATACATTAACAGCAAATATGGTGCAAATAGCGACAAGATGCAAAATCAAAAACACACACCCCAAAAATGAATGTTTCAGAAAAATGCTGCATATTCAGTCAACACAATGGAAGTTCTCAAGGCCTCCAGGGGGAACACTGAGTGTAACAGCCAGGATTTTTGACTCAGCACTCCCCGTAGAGGCCTGGAGAACCTCCATTGTGTTGGCTGAATATGCAGCTTTGACTTTGCATCAATTCTGTATTTGCAGCATTTTTTGTTAATGTGTTTGTTTTGGCAAACTACAGCACTTGATTTTTATTTGCAGGATGTTTCCGTTACATTTGTTTTTGATTTTTATACTTGTTTTTGAATTGGCATCATTTCTGAAGCTGCAGCACCTTTCTCCTAATGGAAATGTTTTGGGACACACTAGTGCTTTTCCAATTTTTGGCCACCAGATTCATGGCTGGATTCATGTCTCTTTGATTGAGACACTAATTTTATCAATGGACCAACTGTATTAGAGGCTAATGAAGTTGATTCATGCCAAAACCTGCATTATATTTATTTAACATATAAAACAAAATGATTTACACAAAAATCCACAGGCAGCTTACAATACAGATTACCTTTCTTGCACTGACAGCTTATTGTCATCATCAGTATAAGTAAGTCTTGCATCAGCTCAGTTTGCAATTGATATCAGTGTTTTGGATGACTGCAAATAGTTATTCTAGCATGTAGCCCATATTAAGATAGAGATCTGACAGCAATGTCAGACGGATGATGTGAGGGCAACAGCAGAAGAGGTCACACTTCATTTTTGACTTGTTCAAAGCAACTGTCAAAACACAAGTCATGTGTTTCTGTGTCGCTCCATTCTTTGCATTGTTGTATGAGATCATAACACTTGTCTCAGGTTGGTGATGAAAGGTTCACTTAATATCATGGCAACTCTGGCAAATTTCAGCTTGAGCGTCTAGATGGAAATATGTAGGTCACATACCTGGAGATCCTGTTCTGTACCACACAGTACAGTTTGTACCAGTTTGGAATTGGAAAAATGTGGGTTTGTGGTGTTGATCTGGAAACATCAGATCAGCTCTGTCAGCTGAGGTCTTAATGTAGCCATAAAATGATCCGGCAGTGCCCTAAAAACACTTTTCAAGGTATGTATGCAGACAGCATGTCTGGATTACTTCTTTTTCTCATCTGTCCTTTCCAGGCAAAGGAAGGTATGGAGAGGTGTGGCGGGGCCAGTGGCAGGGGGAGAACGTGGCTGTGAAAATCTTCTCCTCGAGAGATGAGAAGTCTTGGTTCAGAGAGACAGAGATCTACAACACTGTGCTGCTAAGACATGAGAACATACTGGGTGAGTCTGTCACACACAGAAATGTTGGATCTTGTTTGACGAGTTGGTGCAAAGGGGGAAACGGTTGAGAAAACACTTGTTTCTCATGTAAAAGATGATTTCCCCATCGTCTCCACTGCATTCATTCCTATCAAAGACGATGCTTTTAGCATTGTTAACAAGTTGGGTTATGTCTTAAAAGTAAGTTTTTAAATTCTAAGGGTCTGACTTGATAAAAGCATCCCTACAGAGGTCAATAACAATCTAAGCCTGTCAGTGGAAAAAAACAAGCACTTAAAAATGACTTACACTGATGGTGTGCAGTTGCCATTTAAGGTTACATTGCAGCTTTTTTGCTGCTGCTGCGGCTGCAGCTGTCTTGCTTAATGCTAGACTGATCTTAAAAATTGTGTCGTTTAGTCACTTTGATGCAAAAACATGGACAAATAAGCTCCAGGTTAAAAAATAAGTTACTCTCCCACACCTTTATGTTTCAAATCAGTTACGCATAGAGTTGACAAAATAAACACCTGTGCAGTATAATAAAGTTAAATCCAGCATAAAAACAACCAAACATTCATAGAAATGACACAGTTTGCTGATCTTACTTTATTCTTATCTGTCTTGTTCTTCTTGTTGCTTCCACCGTCCCTCCTTCTAGGTTTCATGGCATCAGACATGACTTCTCGCAACTCCAGCACTCAGCTGTGGCTCATCACCCATTACCATGAGAACGGCTCACTTTATGACTACTTGCAGCGAGTTGCTGTGG